>NC_134831.1:103508434-103577979 GCF_004210375.1 Tachypleus tridentatus
ACGATGCCACGACTATCCTATGAGTTGCTGAGTGTACCGTCCAATACGAAAGTACCAAACATTACGTCTTTAGAAATCAAGCGTTTACGTCACTCGGAATTAATATAAATCAACTCTCATTCACTGATTAAACTGTATTAATGCGTTTAATCCTACATAAGATAACTTTACTAGTTGGTCACAAAATGAGACGTCAGTTGATAAAGTTGCTTTGGGAAACTATTATTAAATACCAGGCAAAGGTTTAGCCAAAACAGGATAAGAAATAGCTTGGGGTAAGCTTAAAAGTGAACAACTTTTTAAAGATAAATTGCCACGTGAATCTGAGCAAACATGGTGTTAGTGTTTGTTCAAAGGCAGTAGTAATTGTAAGATGATGTGTCCTATAGTACCATTTTTATTGTTAAGCAGAAAACTATGAGATGAGCCATAAATGCTCTGACCACCACAGTTATCGAAACCCTAATTTTAGCGTTATAAACCATCAGAACTTCCGTTGATTCATCAGGGGAAGCCCTAATAATGTATAATAATACTGCTTATTTGTTTGTAATTAAACAAAAAACTATAGAATGAGCTATGAGTGCTATGCCCGCCACAAGTATCGAAAGCCAGTTTCTAGCGTTGTAAGTTCGTGCATATACCTCTGTACCACTGAGGGGGGCATGTAATAGTAATGAATTTACATTTAAAAAAAAAAGAGGTTAATTACTTACGGTTCACACTTAATTATAAAATCATTCGAAGTATACTAGGGACCGAAAGGTATAAACTGTTATTACATTTGTTTGGGCCCCGGCATGGTCACGTGGTTAAGGCGTGCGACTCGTAATCCGAGGGTCGTGGGTTCGAATCCCTTTCACTCCAAACATAGTCGCCCTTTCAGCCGTGGGGGTGTTATATGTGATGGTCAATCCCACTATTCGTTGGCAAAAGAGTAGCCCAAGAGTTGGCGGTGGGTGGTGATGACTAGCTGCCTTTTCCCTCTAGTCTTACACTGCTAAATTAGGGACGGCTAGCGCAGATAGCCCTCGAGTAGTTTTGCACGAAATTCACAACAAACCAAACCAAACCAAACAATACATTTGTTGGTTTTTTGCTACAAAATGTTTGATAACATATAAACATTATAATATAATTCATGTATAAAATATTTAAAAAATAGTTATGGACCAACAGCAAAGAAGCAGAAAATTTTTAAATTGCAGAAGGTCTCACTGAACTAAGCTGGCATTATCCGGTAAGTCCTTTATTATAACTAATATTTCTTAATCTCAAACTGTTAGGTGGCGCTACGCACAAAAATCATTTAAGTTTTGTCTCTGGAAGAGCTCAACCTGAAATTAACTTTTAATCAGTGTAGACATCCAGTGTAGTTCATCTTTAGAACTAGGCCTGAAGCCAGTGTAGATTCCAGATATTAAATATTAATATATAGTGTTACAGTTGCTAAACTAAGGAAAGAACTACCTTGTCATTTCAAAGTTTTGAAGAACTAAGGAAAGAACTACCTTGTTATTTCAATGTTTTGAAGAACTAAGGAAAGAACTACCTTATCATTTCAAAGTTTTGAAAAACTAAGGAAAGAACTACCTTGTCATTTCAAAGTTTTGAAGAACTAAGGAAAGAACTACCTTATCATTTCAAAGTTTTGAAGAACTAAGGAAAGAACTACCTTATCATTTCAAAGTTTTGAAAAACTAAGGAAAGAACTACCTTGTCATTTCAAAGTTTTGAAGAACTAAGGAAAGAACTACCTTATCATTTCAAAGTTTTGAAGAACTAAGGAAAGAACTACCTTATCATTTCAAAGTTTTGAAGAACTAAGGAAAGAACTACCTTGTCATTTCAAAGTTTTGAAGAACTAAGGAAAGAACTACCTTATCATTTCAAAGTTTTGAAGAACTAAGGAAAGAACTACCTTATCATTTCAAAGTTTTGAAAAACTAAGGAAAGAACTACCTTGTCATTTCAAAGTTTTGAAGAACTAAGGAAAGAACTACCTTATCATTTCAAAGTTTTGAAAACTAAGGAAAGAACTACCTTATCATTTCAAAGTTTTGAAGAACTAAGGAAAGAACTACCTTATCATTTCAAAGTTTTGAAGAACTAAGGAAAGAACTACCTTATCATTTCAAAGTTTTGAAGAACTAAGGAAAGAACTACCTTATCATTTCAAAGTTTTGAAGAACTAAGGAAAGAACTACCTTATCATTTCAAAGTTTTGAAGAACTAAGGAAAGAACTACCTTATCATTTCAAAGTTTTGAAGAACTAAGGAAAGAACTACCTTATCATTTCAAAGTTTTGAAAAACTAAGGAAAGAACTACCTTGTCATTTCAAAGTTTTGAAGAACTAAGGAAAGAACTACCTTATCATTTCAAAGTTTTGAAAAACTAAGGAAAGAACTACCTTGTCATTTCAAAGTTTTGAAGAACTAAGGAAAGAACTACCTTATCATTTCAAAGTTTTGAAGAACTAAGGAAAGAACTACCTTATCATTTCAAAGTTTTGAAGAACTAAGGAAAGAACTACCTTATCATTTCAAAGTTTTGAAGAACTAAGGAAAGAACTACCTTATCATTTCAAAGTTTTGAAGAACTAAGGAAAGAACTACCTTATCATTTCAAAGTTTTGAAGAACTGAGGAAAGAACTACCTTATCATTTCAAAGTTTTGAAGAACTTTGTCAGCCCTAAAAATTAATTAAGATATCTGATGTATCTAATCATTATACTAACGTTTCATAGTGATCATATGTCACTGATTAATGTTTATTGTAATAGGCTTTTTCTTCTTCCAGTGGTTAAGTGGTAAATCTGAAAGCTTACAGAGCTATATATTGGGTTTTGATACCCATGGCGTTCACAGCACAAATATTTTATTGTGAACCTTTACATTTAAGGGCAAACAACCAAATTGGTTCGTAAACTCCCCACCCATCTGGTTCAGCGTTAAGTCTCAGGGCTTAAAACGTTAAAACTCGTGCTTAGATACCTACGATGGGCACAGCATAGATAGTTCATTGTGTAGTTTTGTGGTTTATACTTTTATGACATCATATGTTTCTTGTTCGTTTGTTACTTTTGGAATTATTTTATTCCTGATAACATGTGCAGTTAAATGACGTTTGATCATAGTTCTTAATAACACTTGAATTAGGCTAAATTTGACGTGTTGCGTCATATCTTTAAGATTTTTCGTTTTTACCAAAACACTTAGACTTTATCATCCAACGGTACCTTAGAGGGCTATCAGGACATATAATCGTTTTACAACAGATAACAACTGAATAGTAAGTATAATGACATAGAAAACATGTGGCCTTCTAGATGTAATCTGTAGAGAACTGGGTATAGCTCTTCCCCCTCATGTCATGCCTAACCTAGAAAAATCAGTTTAAGTCTTTAGAATGCAAACTTTGATATTTTGTTGAATAACCCTGTGGTCTTTTTTATCTGACAAAAGACAAGGCCATTTTGTTCTCCGAAAAGAAAAAAAGAAGTCGTTTTATGATGTATTTAGAACAAAACCACAACCTTGTTTAAAGAAAGACAAGTGTCTTTGAAATCAACACAAGGCAGACAACAACTGGCTATTAAGCTTCATTTAAAATAAAAATCTGCATTTATCAGACGTTCTCACTAAACTATTTACATTCGTTTTGTTCTAATGTTAATTTTCAATCACATTTACGTTGTTGTTTAGTTGAGCGCAAAGATAAACAATGGGTTACCTGTGCTGTGCCCACCGTGAGAATCAAAACCGTTTTTATAACGTTCTAAGTCCGCAGACATACCACTGAGCCACTGGTAGACCATGTTTAAGCATATCACCATATACGTCAAACCACTGACCAACTAACCACAGGATATTAATTTCTAGACAAATTTAAACTGTGGTTACATGCATAATGAAAATAATAAATTACCATAAACCTCTGAATGCTACAACTATCGTCCTTGGTAAGACGTTCGAATCGTCCTCCGACTTCTGTGATTCTGTGATACTTTTATATTTATATAGATATAGCTTACAACAGTATTATTCATAGATGATATTAAGCAGCTAGCTAGTCATCACAACCCATTACCAACACTTGGGCTGCTCTTTTACCAACTAATAGTGGGATTGACCGTCTCATAATAATGGGTATACTGGGCCTACGCGAGTATCAGAAACCTTTACGTCTTTTGATGACGCTGGACCAGGAACTGATTCCACTATCACTCTGGTTAGTGTATGAATTAGTAAAGATGCCATATAATCCAACAATGTAACCATAAGTTGTTGTTGTTGTTGTTTGAATTAAGCACAAAGCTACACAATGGGCCGTCTGTGCTCTGCCCATCGCAGGTATCAAAACCCGGTTTTTAGCGTTGTAAGTCGCAGACATACCGCTGAGCCACTGGGGAGCATAACCATAAGACATTAGAAATATGTCCATATAGGACATCCTGGGACTTACACCAGGGGCAACCTTGGATGCTCTATAACAAATCGAGAAGCATTATTTAAGTATTCTATCAGGTGCTCAAAAGTTACAGGAGCGTGGCAGAAATCAAACAGAACACTAGAGGGTTTACAGAACTTTTGGTAATCTGTTACCAGATTCGGTACGGGGTAATTGCTAGAATTTCCTGGTAAGCATTTTTATTCAGTGGAGAAAGTACATCCAAATGGATTTCTGTAATAAACTTGAAGTCTAATCAAATCAGAGGAGGTATTTTCCTCGTGTTTCTTCATGATGTCTAGGAGAGACGGTTATTTATTGACTGAACCGACTGCTTCACTCCATTCTCAACCAAATAACAGTTGTCTCTCTACTGATTGCACCAAGACTGCTCGACTGTTAGAAGGAGGGGGGTCCTAGTGTTAGTATTCCAACGAGTAAAACCCTGTAATCCTACTAATAACACAGAACAACAACAGAATAAACGTGTTTAGTATACGAGCTGCATTCCAACCTCCACAGATAGGACATTGTTTATTTCTTGTCAAGTACTAAGCTACACAGTGGGCTATATGAGCTGTGACTGCTAAAAGTATCAAAACTCGATTGCTAGTGTTATAAGCTCTGAGGGCTATGATATTTGAAACTTGAACATCTTGGTTTTTCTCTTATTTTTAATTTTAAATTATAATATTGTAAATTCTCTATACTTGTGCTGGTTGCTAGTAATAACGAAATGTGGATTGTGTATCCCCACCCACAGATATACAGATACCTATTCCACTCTGTAGTTTCTATGTTCAATGCTACTTCTGTTTTTTTTTATTCGATTTTCATTACTATGTTTATACGTGTGATAGCCTTATGATACATTAACTTGAACATCTGTGGATTAAATGAAATTTCACATTATTTTATCTTATGTATTTTGAATTAACACTATTTTAAAATCCTTAACAAAACTTAGCGAGAAATGTAGATAGACAGGGCTTGGATATAAAAGATATCCGACAAGGTTGGCACAGTGAACTGAGTATCATTTGTGAAGCTTTACCCTAATAGACAGATTAACAAATGCTGCTGGTATATTTTCTGATAATACGTAAATGCATATTAAGTTAAAGTCCTTAAAGTCATACACATCACTTTTTTAATCGGTTTTAAGAACTAAATAAAACAATGGAATCTTAACCGTATTTAAGCCTCGAAATAATAATAATAATAGCCAATGAGAAGCAAACTGCGTTTTTCCTTTTCAGTTTCAAACGTTTTCAGCGTGTTTTTTGTTGTTGTTGTCAGTTTATTAAATCATTTGGAAGTAGAAACAATACTGGTTTAATGAAAACAAAACTAAATACTGACAATTATGTGAACCGCTTTCTGTATTTAAAAAAAAACAACAACAAACTTAATAGAAGTGTGAGTTTCATTGTTGTGTTGAAACTCTCCCGAATCTGTGGCTATTAAAATGTCACGTTTTCTTGAATTTGTATAAAATTTGGGGCAGTAAACCACCAGTAAGATATCGGAGACGTCTTACAGCTGGAAAAGGTTTGTTTGTGAAACTTACGCCTAGTTTATTGAAATTTGTAAGACTAGTGGGAAGACAGTTAGTCACCACCACCAACCGCCAAATCTTTTAATAACGAATAGTCGAATTAACCTTCATATTATAACGCCCTCACGGCTGAAAGGGCGAGCATATTTAGTGAGATGGGGATTAGAATCTGCGAGCCGAGCGCCCTGACCACCTGGCCATACTAAGACGTTTTAGAAACAGAAAATTTTCTTGATAAACAGAATTAGTTGTGAAAATGAATATTAAATTAGAAAACAACAACACTACTCTCTAATTCTTCAGAAGTTCTATTTTATATTAAATTATATACAGTTCAAAGTTTCCTCTTGTAGAGGTTTTGTCCAAAACACCTAGGGAAATTAGTTAAAAGTTCATTCTCTTTAAAAACGTTAACAAGAAAACCGTATAATTATTTAATTGCTTTGAAAAATTGGAATTTTTTGTTGTTAAATTTAATTTATTTGAAAAACTGTTTCGACGAGTGCGCTCTGTGATCACCGGGTTGAACTAATTATCTCGGTTCTTTTCAATATGGCCACATTTCTGAATCAATAAGATGGCGTGCGTTGTTTTTAGTTGTTGTTGTTTTTTTTTACAAATTAGTACTCTTATTATCTTAATTATTGTGAGTCGAAGGCTCTACCGCATTAGGTTGACACTTAAAACGTTTCGTGCATTTTGATTTAAATAACAAAATTTAATAAAATATTGAAACGTGAGTGGAGGTAGGAAAGCTGCTAACTTTCAGTAAAGGCAGCTTTATAGTAGTTTGTGTTTTTTATTTAAATTACATTAAAATTTATTTGATTGGTCTTTACAGTGAGGTTATCACGTGATAAAACTGAAATTTATATTAACGCTTATACTCACAGGATAAATGCTGTATGGATGCAGTCTGATTTGTGGAATGCATTATTAATAATGATAAATAATCTGGAAAAGTTACGTGTTTGTTGTTGTTTTTTTGTCTGAGACTTGTCTCAAATCGACGTAACTAAACTTATTTCAAATGAAAGTTTGTTCAATTTTGTTGTTGTATTGCAGAAGAGACAAAGTTTAAACAAGTATTTTGAGTAGAACAAGGAACCGAAAATTAATCATTTTGGAGAGATATTTTTCAAGTTTTCTTATCAAAGTGTAAATGCATAATTCTAATACACGTCATAGCTAAAAGGACCTGGCATAGACAGATGGTTAGGGCACTCAACTTGTAACCTGAGGGCCGCGGGCTCAAATCCCCGTCACATCAAATATGCTCGTCCTTTCAACTGTGGGAGTGTTATAGTGTCATGATCAATCCCACTATTCATTGGTAAAAGAGTAGCCCAAGAGTTGACGGTGGGTGGTGATGGCTAGCTGCCTTCCCTCTAGTCTTACACTGCTAAATTAGGGCGGCTAGCGCAGATAGCCCTCTTGTAACTTTGCGCGAAATTCAAAACAAACAAACAAATACCTAAAGGATTATTTTCCAATGTTTAATTATTGTCGTTTTTAAAATATTTCTTAAGAGTAAAGGCCATTTCTATGGTTCAGTAGATATCATTTTCAATTATATTGTAACCTAGGCGGAAGATCATCACATTATAGTGACTGTTTTAAGTCACTTTTTACGATGTAACATAAACGGTACACCATCATCTTCTGGTGACTTCTTTTTGTCATTCTTTACCATGTAAAACAGATGGTAATGCTCCACGTTGTACTGAGTACTTTTTGTTATACTCAACCATATGACCCAGATGGCAGATGGTTGTGTTTCATTGTATCAAAGAATCAAACATCTAAATACTTATTGTTTATACGTATGATTCTGGTGATTTTCAGAGTACAAGTAGCAACTGCGCATTTTCTGGTGAATTTATTTTTCCTTTTTGGTCTTGCCACTTCAAACTATCCGTGTTGGGGCAAGCTCTAAATTTATACAGCTTAGTTACACAAATACTACCAACTTGATCCACTTCAAAGTACTCTGAAGCCTGCAAGTTAAAGTATCACGATATACAGGGTGCCCCCCCCCCAAACAAAATAGTTCCATTCCTTTTAGTTACGCATCCTCTATGTATCGGTTCTAAAAGTTTTATTGTTATTTCATATGATATTAGAGAATGTTTAAAAATAAATCCAAAACCATTTGACGAAATGAAACAACGGATCATAAGTACTTTCCATCAAATAATAGTTGAAAATTATGTGATAATACGTCAGCACTCTTTTGTTGACGTCATGATTGTTTTTATGCTGGTGTATTCCAATTTGAACATCTCTAAAGATACGGTAGTGTATGGCAAGTTAAGTTGTATGAAATGTTAAGAAAGGTATTTCCTGCCCAGTACGTTCACTTGCTATAGTATTATAAGGGTTCGAAATGTGGGTCTATTTTTTTTTGTGCCATCCTGTATATCATACTTTTTTCTTTTTTTTTTTTCCTTTTCGTTCTCAACAGGTGAAAAATGATTACATTTAAACGTATGCTATTTGCCATTCGGTAATTCTGTGTTAACTTGTTAAAACGAATTCTTTGGATCATCATTTTGTTGAGTCGTAAATTTTCGAGAGGAATGCGACCGTGAAACAACTGAACACTAACCCTGTAATGAATAATAAGCAAGGACTCATAACTTACACGTAGTAAATCAATGCTTTATGAAACTAATACATAGGTTCCTCTTCGAGGAAGTTTTACTTTGCTAGTATTATCTTCTTGAATACTGTAGTTCATCATAATGCTGGTTCATAATTGCTATTGCGATACCTATGGAAACCGGCCCTCTGGTGCCTCGAATAAAGACTCCGCCCAGCAACGGACACTTGAATACAAGAAAAACCTAATTCACCCAATTGGGTTTTAGGATCTGACGTCAGAATCTAAGACTAGCCACTATAAGAGAGGTTCTGATTACGTATCACTGCATCTTAGAGATTTCACATAATAACTACTTTCAGAGGTGCCTCACTAGGGACTGGAGCCGTATGCACGAGTCACGTTGTTGCTCCAGACTACGTGCGTTAAGGGGTGGGATTACAACCTAAGCAGCACGACAATGATGGGTGGTCAGGTTCGTAATCATCGCTTAATACTGGGCGAGGTCCGTGGGAGTTTTCCTCTTTCGCAAACGACTATTGTTCCTTTTCTTAGAGAACAGAAGATACTAATACTGCCTCGCTTGCACCACTATCCTAATTACGAACGTGACTTATCTTATAAGATTCTTAAGAGTAAAATATAGAAGCAATTAATTTCATGTAGAAGCCTCGCTTCAACCACGTAACAACGTATATTAACCGACTTGTACGAACACAGGAATAGTTGAGTCTCAAAAGAAGCCTCGCTCTTGAAATTAATGTATTATAATCATATGATACACAAAATGTTCATAAACCTTTCTAGATTCCTCGTATATAAAATGTTTCATTCCGTGTTATTAAAAGTCAAAGATGAAACATCTGTTTTAGATCAACGTTTTGCTTCAGGCCATTTAAACATTTTTTTCCAAAAAAATCTATGTATTTTTTTATGATATCCTGGCTGTTGTCCATATCTAACTCCAGCAAAGTTCAGTCTTTCCTATAAAAAATTTTGAAAGATGATAGTTTTTGATCGGAGTCCAAGTTATGTCTTTCTATCTACTTTTTTCCGCAATGGGTTAGCAATGAGTTCACGAACTTACAAAGCAAAATACTGAAGCTCGATTCTCCACTGCGAACAGATCGAAGGCAGCCAATAGTGCACTTAGGTAAAAAACAAACAAACAATATCTTATCGTAGCAAAAAAAGCCCGACATGGCTAGATGTTTATGGCGCTTGACTCCAAGCCTGAGGGTCGCGGGTTCGAATCTCCCTTCCACCAAATAGACTCGCCCTTTCAGCAGCGGTGGTGTTATAATTATATGGTCAGTTTCACTATTTGTTTATAAAAGAGTAGCCCAAGAGTTGAAGGTGGGTAGTGATGACCAGCTGTCTTCTCTCAAGTCTTTCATTGCTAATTAGGAACGGCAAGTGTAGATAGCCCTCGTGTAGCTTTACTCGAAATTCAAACCAAACTGCTAGAAAAATTGTGTAGGAAGAAAAACAATAGCTGTTTCAAAACGCTGAATACACTTTCACAGATTTCAATTATTTCATCAAGACTAAAAGAAAACCGTTTCAACCCACAAAATACAAGTGTTTTAGATAAGTAGCTTGTTCTACATATCATAAACTGGTATAAATAATCGATTCGGCGATGATTTTCTTCTCTCTATTTCGTACCAATCAAACACGAAGTATACTTTAAACTAAACTAGCTTTAAACAATATACTTGTAAGTAAACAAGATTTAAACAATATACTTTAAACTAAACTAGCTTTAAACAATATACTTGTAATTAAACTAGCTTCAAACAATAAACTTGTAATTAAACTAGCTTTATATAATAAACTTTCAAATCTAACTGGCTTAAAATTGTAAACTTTTTAACTACCTATACTTGTTACTAAACTAGCTTTAAATAATATACTTGTAATTAAACTAGCTTTAAATAATATACTTGTAATTAAACTAGCTTTAAATAATATACTTGTTACTAAACTAGTTGTAGACAATAAACTTTTTAAATTAATCGGCTTTAGATAACCAACTTGTAACTAAACTAGTTTTAGATAATAAACTTCTAACTAAACTAGCTTTAGATAATAAACTTTTTCATTTAACCCACTATAAGTAATAAACTTTTTAATTTAACTAGGTTTAGGTAACAAACTTTTTAATTTAACTAGCTTCAGATAATAAACTTGTAACCAAACTAGCTTTAAATAATAAACATGTAACTAAACTAGCTTCAAAAACAAACTTTTTAATTTAACTAGGTTTAGATAACAAACTTTTTAGTTTAGCTAGCTTTAGATAATAAACTTGTAAGTAAATTAGCTTTAGATAATAAACTTTTTAATTTAACTAGCTTTAGATAATAAACTTTTTAATTTAACTAGCTTTAGATAATAAACTTTTTAATTTAACTAGCTTTAGATAATAAACTTGTAACTAAACTAGCCTTAGATAATAAACTTGTAACTAAACTAGCTTTAGATAATAAACTTTTTATCCAACTAGCTTTAGATAATAAACTTTTAATCCAACTAACTTTAGATAATAAACTTTTTAATTAACTAGCTTTAGATAATAAACTTGTAACTAAACTAGCCTTAGATAATAAACTTGTAACTAAACTAGCTTTAGATAATAAACTTTTTATCCAACTAGCTTTAGATAATAAACTTTTAATCCAACTAACTTTAGATAATAAATCTTTTAATTTAACTAGCTTTAGATAATAAAGTGTTAACTAAACTAACTTTAGATAATAAACATTTTAATTTAATTAGGTTTAGATAATAAACTTGTAACTAAACTAACTTTAGATAATAAACTTTTTAATTAACTAGCTTTAGATAACAAAAATTTTTAAATTTAACTAGCTTTGGATAATAAATCTTTTAATTTAACTAGCTTTAGATAATAAAGTTTTAACTAAACTAACTTTAGATAATAAACATTTTAATTTAATTAGGTTTAGATAATAAACTTGTAACTAAACTAACTTTAGATAATAAACTTGTAACTAAACTAACTTTAGATAATAAACGGTGGGGTGGGCTTTGTCTGTTTTATTTTTTAGTGCACTCATGATCCCATAGTGCGAGGAATGTTTGTGTAGCAACAGGCTAAGAACCGTGAATTTACAGTCTAGACAAGATAACTGCTAGTCTGTTGCGAAAATAGGAGTCATTAATCCACTTTATACGTACAGATACTCTGGGAATAGGAGTCGCTAATCCAGTTTATACGTACAGATACTCTGAGAATAGGGATCACTAATCCCGTTTATACGTACATATACTCTGGGAATAGGAGTAACTAATCCATTTTATACGTACAGATACTCTGAGAATAGGAGTCATTAATCCACTTTATACGTACAGATACTCTGGGAATAGGAGTAACTAATCCACTTTATACGTACAGATACTCTGGAAATAGGAGTAACTAATCCACTTTATACGTACAGATACTCTGAGAATAGGAGTCATTAATCCACTTTATACGTACAGATACTCTGGGAATAGGAGTAACTAATCCACTTTATACGTACAGATACTCTGGAAATAGGAGTCACTAATCCACTTTATACGTACAGATACTCTGAGAATAGGAGTCACTAATCCACTTTATACGTACAGATACTCTGGGAATAGGAGTAACTAATCCACTTTAAACGTACAGATACTGTGAGAATAGGAGTCACTAATCCCGTTTATACGTATATATGTAATATTATATAATTAATACACAAACAAGCAAACAATATTAGATTACATGTGTTTTGTCCTATCTCGAGGTTTCAAAGATCCTAGCATGGTGCTGAGGGCATTCGATTTACAACCCATGCGTCGCGAGTTCGAATCGGACACACGTGTAAACCCATCCGTGTGTAAACCTTCTTGGCTTAAACAAATAGCTATCAACCCTAAAGTAGTTAGTTAAAATTAAGGTCGTAAAGGCGGGAAAAAATGTTTTTTTGTTTTGTTTTTTAAATAGGAACTGCTGAACTAAAGCGTGTATCTAAACCTGAGCGAAGTATTTAGTCTGTGAAAATAACCGTGCAGAAATAAAAATGTGTGTATATATATTTATCGAATTAAGTTACTATTTTACGTAGAATATAATTATTTTTTGTAATGAAGAGGTGGCAGTGTCTGATAAAAAAAAACGTTATTCTACGTTCTCAAAATTCTCTGTACTTTTAACGCTATTCATACCAGATGCATTTTAAAATATGTGCTCACGAAAGTACCAGTGGTGAAATTTCAGTTTTGTTTCATAAATTACAATTGGTGCTTTTGTTAGACACTACAGTAGTATTTAAAATTATATTGTTTGATAACAACATTGTTTAGTCGTACAACACCGGTGGCTTTGTTGCTGGAGTGTTTGTTGTTAAGCGCTAAGCTACACAATGGGCTATCTGTGCTGTGCCCGTATGTGCTATAAAATCGATTCTCAACATTATGTCTTCCCATTTACTGCTCACCCACAGGGGGAATTATGTTATAATATAGTATTTTTCATAAAACGAAAAAAAGATAAACACATAATCAATAAATAATAAGTTAGATTTCGATGTCATAATTAAAAATCTTTCTTAAATTTTACGACCCTTGTTCTGCATGTAAAGATGTTAAAGTTACAGGCGATACAATGCTGTTTACCGTTCATTTACGTCATTGGTTTATATCCTCGTTAACAGATGCTAATAGGAGAACGTGTAAAAACATGTGGGACGGAATAGTTTTCCCTCCTAAAGACAGTTTTGAGATTTTTTTCTCGTCTGTTACACAGAGAAGGTTTATAAATTCTTTTCTTCATTTTCCATCTTGTAAAAGATTACTGACATAGCATAAATACTGTTCAGTGGAATATGTTATTTGTTCAAAAGTACTTAAATTATAATAATATCAAAATATTTTAGAAACTAATGCAGGGGAAGAATTACGCGGTTAAATATAGTTCCAGTAAGAATGTTTAATGTTATCCGTGGTATTGATAATATCGTACTCGATGAGATAAGAAACGCCGATTTTATTATTTACGTGTGCGAATTAACTAGTTTGTCACAAGAATAGTATTTCTCGGTGCAAGGACCGGGATATTACAGTACAGTTGTAACACACTGATATCTTCTTGTTTACTATAAAAATGTAAGTGATATGTTGCATACTTATGAATCCATGTGTAGCTTAGTTTTAGTAATGAGAAGGAACTGGATAGGTGTTTTTATATTTTCATCATCATTGAGATTATTTTGAACATTTTAATTATCAGAAGATGGCCTCTCAGTATTCTGTGGTTGACAGAAGGAAGACTCGTACTAAACATGCCGAAGAAAGAGGATTATTTTGAGTTGATAATAAAAATAATAATGAATTAAATACCCTAAAAAAATAGCAAACATTTTGAATAGAGAGAAGAAAAAGGCTCATTTATAATTATTCGAATATAAAAACAGGCAGTAAAGAAAAGAACCATTACGAATAATTTGTATAAACAGAAGAAGGAAGAATCACCCTGAATAGTATAAATACAACAGTGAAAACACCCTGAACAGTTTGAATATAGGCAGTAGAGAGAAAACACCCTGAAAAGTTTGAATACAGACAGTAGGGAGAAAATACCTAGAATAGTTTGAATATAGGCAGTGGATAGAAGACTCATTCTTCATAGTTTTAATACAGGCAGTAGAGAGAAAACACCTAGAATAGTTTGAATATAGGCAGTGGATAGAAGATGCATTCTTCATAGTTTTAATACAGGCAGTAGAGAGAAAACACCTATAATAGTTTGAATATAGGCAGTGGATAGAAGATGCATTCTTCATACTTTGAATACAGACTGTAGAGAGAAAACACCTATAATAGTTTGAATATAGGCAGTGGATAGAAGATGCATTCTTCATAGTTTTAATACAGGCAATAGACAGAAAACACCTAGAATAGTTTGAATACAGGCAGTGGATAGAAGACTCATTCTTCATAGTTTTAATACAGGCAGTAGACAGAAAACACCTAGAATAGTTTGAATATAGGCAGTGGATAGAAGACTCATTCTTCATAGTTTTAATACAGGCAGTAGACAGAAAACACCTAGAATAGTTTGAATATAGGCAGTGGATAGAAGATGCATTCTTCATAGTTTTAATACAGGCAGTAGGGAGAAAACACCTATAATAGTTTGAATATAGGCAGTGGATAGAAGATGCATTCTTCATAGTTTTAATACAGGCAATAGACAGAAAACACCTATAATAGTTTGAATATAGGCAGTGGATAGAAGACTCATTCTTCATAGTTTGAATACAGGCAGTAGGGAGAAAACACCTATAATAGTTTGAATATAGGCAGTGGATAGAAGACTCATTCTTCATAGTTTGAATACAGGCAGTAGGGAGAAAACACCTATAATAGTTTGAATATAGGCAGTGGATAGAAGATGCATTCTTCATAGTTTTAATACAGGCAATAGACAGAAAACACCTAGAATAGTTTGAATATAGGCAGTGGATAGAAGACTCATTCTTCATAGTTTGAATACAGGCAGTAGGGAGAAACACCTATAATAGTTTGAATATAGGCAGTGGATAGAAGATGCATTCTTCATAGTTTTAATACAGGCAATAGACAGAAAACACCTATAATAGTTTGAATATAGGCAGTGGATAGAAGACTCATTCTTCATAGTTTGAATACAGGCAGTAGGGAGAAAACACCTATAATAGTTTGAATATAGGCAGTGGATAGAAGATGCATTCTTCATAGTTTTAATACAGGCAATAGACAGAAAACACCTATAATAGTTTGAATATAGGCAGTGGATAGAAGACTCATTCTTCATAGTTTTAATACAGGCAATAGACAGAAAACACCTATAATAGTTTGAATATAGGCAGTGGATAGAAGACTCATTCTTCATAGTTTTAATACAGGCAGTAGACAGAAAACACCTAGAATAGTTTGAATATAGGCAGTGGATAGAAGACTCATTCTTCATACTTTGAATACAGACTGTAGAGAGAAAACACCTATAATAGTTTGAATATAGGCAGTGGATAGAAGATGCATTCTTCATAGTTTGAATACAGACTGTAGAGAGAAAACACCTAGAATAGTTTGAATATAGGCAGTGGATAGAAGACTCATTCTTCATAGTTGGAATACAGGCAGTAGAGAGAAAACACCTAGAATAGTTTGATTATAGGCAGTAGATGGAAGACTCATTCTTTATAGTTTGAATACAGACTGTAAAGAGAAAACACCTAGAATAGTTTGAATATAAGCAGTAGATGGAAGACTCATTCTTCATAGTTTTAATACAGGCAGTAGAGAGAAAACACCTAGAATAGTTTGATTATAGGCAGTAGATGGAAGACTCATTCTTTATAGTTTGAATACAGACTGTAAAGAGAAAACACCTAGAATAGTTTGAATATAAGCAGTAGATGGAAGACTCATTCTTCATAGCTTTAATACAGGCAGTAGAGAGAAAACACCTAGAATAGTTTGATTATAGGCAGTAGATGGAAGACTCATTCTTTATAGTTTGAATACAGACTGTAAAGAGAAAACACCTAGAATAGTTTGAATATAGGCAGTAGATGGAAGACTCATTCTTCATAGTTTGAGTACAGACTGTAGAGAGAAAACACCTAGAATAGTTTGAATATAGGCAGTAGATGGAAGACTCATTCTTTATAGTTCGAATACAGGCAATAAACAGAAAACACCTAGAATAGTTTGAATATAGGCAGTAGATGGAAGACTCATTCTTCATAGTTTTAATACAGGCAGTAGAGAGAAAACACCTAGAATAGTTTGATTATAGGCAGTAGATGGAAGACTCATTCTTTATAGTTTGAATACAGACTGTAAAGAGAAAACACCTAGAATAGTTTGAATATAGGCAGTAGATGGAAGACTCATTCTTCATAGTTTGAATACAGACTGTAGAGAGAAAACACCTATAATAGTTTGAATATAGGCAGTGGATAGAAGACTCATTCTTTATAGTTCGAATACAGGCAATAGACAGAAAACACCTAGAATAGTTTGAATATAGGCAGTAGATGGAAGACTCATTCTTCATAGTTTTAATACAGGCAGTAGAGAGAAAACACCTAGAATAGTTTGAATATAGGCAGTGGATAGAAGACTCATTTTTCATAGTTTTAATACAGGCAGTAGAGAGAAAACACCTAGAATAGTTTGAATACAGGCAGTGGATAGAAGACTCATTCTTCATAGTTTTAATACAGGCAGTAGAGAGAAAACATTTAGAATAGTTTGAATATAGGCAGTAGATGGAAGACTCATTCTTCATAGTTTTAATACAGGCAGTAGAGAGAAAACACCTAGAATAGTTTGAATATAGGCAGTAGATGGAAGACTCATTCTTCATAGTTTTAATACAGGCAGTAGAGAGAAAACATTTAGAATAGTTTGAATATAGGCAGTAGATGGAAGACTCATTCTTCATAGCTTTAATACAGGCAGTAGAGAGAAAACACCTAGAATAGTTTGAATATAGGCAGTAGATAGAAGATGCATTTTTCATAGTTGGAATACAGGCAGTAGAGAGAAAACACCTAGAATAGTTTGAATATAGGCAGTAGATGGAAGACTCATTCTTTATAGATTGAATACAGACTGTAAAGAGAAAACACCTAGAATAGTTTGAATATAGGCAGTAGATGGAAGACTCATTCTTCATAGTTTGAATACAGGCAGTAGGGAGAAAACACCTAGAATAGTTTGAATACAGGCAGTGGATAGAAGACTCATTCTTCATAGTTTTAATACAGGCAGTAGAGAGAAAACATTTAGAATAGTTTGAATATAGGCAGTAGATGGAAGACTCATTCTTCATAGCTTTAATACAGGCAGTAGAGAGAAAACATTTAGAATAGTTTGAATATAGGCAGTAGATGGAAGACTCATTCTTCATAGCTTTAATACAGGCAGTAGAGAGAAAACACCTAGAATAGTTTGAATATAGGCAGTAGATAGAAGATGCATTCTTCATAGTTGGAATACAGGCAGTAGAGAGAAAACACCTAGAATAGTTTGAATATAGGCAGTAGATGGAAGACTCATTCTTTATAGATTGAATACAGACTGTAAAGAGAAAACACCTAGAATAGTTTGAATATAGGCAGTAGATGGAAGACTCATTCTTCATAGTTTGAGTACAGACTGTAGAGAGAAAACACCTAGAATAGTTTGAATATAGGCAGTAGATGGAAGACTCATTCTTTATAGTTCGAATACAGGCAATAGACAGAAAACACCTAGAATAGTTTGAATATAGGCAGTAGATGGAAGACTCATTCTTTATAGTTTGAATACAGACTGTAAAGAGAAAACACCTAGAATAGTTTGAATATAGGCAGTAGATGGAAGACTCATTCTTTATAGTTTGAGTACAGACTGTAGAGAGAAAACACCTAGAATAGTTTGAATATAGGCAGTAGATGGAAGACTCATTCTTTATAGTTCGAATACAGGCAATAGACAGAAAACACCTAGAATAGTTTGAATATAGGCAGTAGATGGAAGACTCATTCTTTATAGATTGAATACAGACTGTAAAGAGAAAACACCTAGAATAGTTTGAATATAGGCAGTAGATGGAAGACTCATTCTTCATAGTTTGAATACAGGCAGTAGGGAGAAAACACCTAGAATAGTTTGAATATAGGCAGTAGATGGAAGACTCATTCTTTATAATTCGAATACAGGCAATAGACAGAAAACACCTAGAATAGTTTGAATATAGGCAGTAGATGGAAGACTCATTCTTCATAGTTTTAATACAGGCAGTAGAGAGAAAACACCTAGAATAGTTTGAATATAGGCAGTAGCTATAAGATGCATTCTTCATAGTTTGAATACAGACTGTAGAGAGAAAACACCCTGAATAGTTTGAATATAGGCAGTGGATAGAAGACTCATTCTTCATAGTTTGAATACAGACTGTAGAGAGAAAACACCTAGAATAGTTTGAATATAGGCAGTGGATAGAAGACTCATTCTTCATAGTTTTAATACAGGCAGTAGAGAGAAAACACCTAGAATAGTTTGATTATAGGCAGTAGATGGAAGACTCATTCTTCATAGTTGGAATACAGGCAGTAGAGAGAAAACACCTAGAATAGTTTGAATATAAGCAGTAGATGGAAGACTCATTCTTTATAGTTTGAATACAGGCAGTAGGGAGAAAACACCTAGAATAGTTTGAATATAGGCAGTAGATGGAAGACTCATTCTTTATAGTTTGAATACAGGCAGTAGGGAGAAAACACCTATAATAGTTTGAATATAGGCAGTAGATGGAAGACTCATTCTTTATAGTTGGAATACAGGCAGTAGAGAGAAAACACCTAGAATAGTTTGAATATAGGCAGTAGATGGAAGACTCATTCTTTATAGTTTGAATACAGGCAGTAGAGAGAAAACACCTAGAATAGTTTGAATATAAGCAGTACATGGAAGACTCATTCTTCATAGTTTTAATACAGGCAGTAGAGAGAAAACATTTAGAATAGTTTGAATATAGGCAGTAGATAGAAGATGCATTCTTCATAGTTGGAATACAGGCAGTAGAGAGAAAACACCCTGAATAGTTTGAATACAGGCAGTAGAGAGAAAACACCTAGAATAGTTTGAATATAGGCAGTGGATAGAAGACTCATTCTTCATAGTTTTAATACAGGCAGTAGAGAGAAAACATTTAGAATAGTTTGAATATAGGCAGTAGATAGAAGATGCATTCTTCATAGTTGGAATACAGGCAGTAGAGAGAAAACACCCTGAATAGTTTGAATACAGGCAGTAGAGAGAAAACACCTAGAATAGTTTGAATATAGGCAGTAGATGGAAGACTCATTCTTTATAGTTTGAATACAGGCAGTAGGGAGAAAACACCTAGAATAGTTTGAATATAGGCAGTAGATTGAAGACTCATTCTTCATAGTTGGAATACAGGCAGTAGAGAGAAAACACCTAGAATAGTTTGAATATAGGCAGTAGATGGAAGACTCATTCTTTATAGTTTGAATACAGGCAGTAGGGAGAAAACACCTAGAATAGTTTGAATATAGGCAGTAGATGGAAGACTCATTCTTCATAGTTTGAATACAGACTGTAGAGAGAAAACACCTAGAATAGTTTGAATATAGGCAGTAGATGGAAGACTCATTCTTCATAGTTTGAATACAGACTGTAGAGAGAAAACACCTAGAATAGTTTGAATATAGGCAGTAGATGGAAGACTCATTCTTTATAGTTCGAATACAGGCAATAGACAGAAAACACCTAGAATAGTTTGAATACAGGCAGTGGATAGAAGACTCATTCTTCATAGTTGGAATACAGGCAGTAGAGAGAAAACACCCTGAATAGTTTGAGTACTGATAAAAGCGAGCGTGCTCTTTGTTACTTCAAAATGAATTGCACAGGGAGGGACTTCAAAGATGAAAAAATTTTATTCCAAATTTTGCATTATACTTTTTTCTATAATAGACCAGCAATAATTTTCTTCACACCCCTTTAAAATGTGAGAACTCATGGATACTGTATTGGAAAGTGACCTTGAAAATCCATTAATTCTCTTTTTGTATCTGTAAGAATTCTACGTGTGGTTTTGAGGAATATGGCTGAATGCAATGACCAAAGATATTACACCAATTGCAACTTCTTATCCTCATATCATTAACTGTTTAATGAGCTAGTGAACTGGAGGATTGTATTTTAACAAAAGGAAATTTTATCCACAGATATTTGATTTTACATGTATTTCCATTTATATAAAAACCCAGTGAGATCAACGTTTGGGTGAGTAAGGGTGTGAAAGTATTGTATCATGGCGAACTATGGTTTAGTCTGGGTGTAAAAGCATGGTATCAAGCAAACAATGTCTTGACAACGTTCTGAAGGCATAGTTTCCTGGCGAAAAGAAATGTTTTGGTAAGAGTGTGAAAGCTTGTTGTGGAGAGAAGCATATCTTAGTTAGGGCTGAAAGAATGGTATCAGACAAACGTTGACTTATTCAGAGTGTGAAAAAAGTGATATCATTGTGAATATTGTCTTAAGGTGTGAAAACATATTATCAGGTGAACAATGATTTAAGGAAAGGGCTTAAACCTTTATCTCAGATAGCAAACACTTTACTACGGTACGAAAACATACGTGCGTTGTATAGAACACAAAACACAAATGTAATAAGAAATAAGCATTATATAACGCATATACAAAATAAGAACATACGTATTGAAGAAGGAAACGCTAACATATAGCTTGGGTTACAAAGAAGCGGCAGGATCACCTGCCAGCAAACTGACTGGGCCACGACAAGAAGTAGCCAGAATCACCTGCTAGCAAACTGACTGGGCCACGACAAGAAGTGACCAGAATCACCTGTCAGCAAACTGACTGGGTTACGACAAGAAGTGGACAGAATCACCTGTCAGCAAACTGACTGGGTTACGACAAGAAGTGGCCAGGATCACCTGCCAGCAAACTGACTGGGTTACGACAAGAAGTGGCGAGAATCACCTGCCAGCAAACTGACTGGGTTACGACAAGAAGTGGCCAGGATCACCTGTCAGCAAACTGACTGGGTTACGACAAGAAGTGGCCAGGATCACCTGCCAGCAAACTGACTGGGTTACGACAAGAAGTGGCGAGAATCACCTGCCAGCAAACTGACTGGGTTACGACAAGAAGTGGCCAGGATCACCTGTCAGCAAACTGACTGGGTTACGACAAGAAGTGGCCAGGATCACCTGCCAGCAAACTGACTGGGTTACGACAAGAAGTGGCCAGGCTGAACAATAGGTTTTAAAGAATGCCGTGTATTTTACCACCACGGAATTTCGAGCTATCCATCCCAAATTTCGCAGTGTAAGACTACAGGGAAAGCAGCTAGTCATCGCCACCCACCGCCAACTTTTGGGTTACTCTTTTACTAACGAATAATGGAATTGATCGTAAAATTATAACACTGTCACGGTTTAAAATGCAAGCATGATTGGTGTGACAGGAATTCGAATTCGCGACACTTAGATAGCGAGTCGAGCATCCTAACCATCTGGCTATGCCAGGCCTTAAGACTACGACACACAACACGCGACTGGAAATTAGAAACATATTATTAAATTTCGTGTTTATTCATAACTTAAAACGAAAATTACGATACAATTTTAAGTTTATTAATATAGTTAAAAGAAATGCTATGAATGTTTCGTAGCAGATACATATTCATAGTTTTTTTAAAAGTATTAGCATCAAATAAAATATTTTGTAATATTTACAAGCAACATACTTTAATAGAACGCTGTTTGTGTGTGTGTGTGTATATGTATATATTGTATAACAGAATATCTTTTGATGTATCATTGATAAATAAACAATACATAGTAGAACATTGTTTTGCTTGTACTTAGATTGTATAACACAATAACGTTTTTTATATTGTTGGTAGATAAACACAAGACCTACTAGAACATGTTTGTTTACATACTGTTGAACAGAGTAACGTTTAGTATAACCTTCATCAATAATAATAAGGTCTGTTAAAGCATTTTTTTATTTGTTTATTGTTATATTTTGAAAGTTGACTTAATGGAGAGAGCTTACTTAGAACTGTAACACATGCCGTAAGCTCAAAGTCAAGGCAAGTGTTGCATCTGTTTCTCTTACAGATGAATGTAACAGTTTGATTATCACGTTATGGTTTTTCGAAAATTGACTAAGTTGGAATATCGTATATACGAAATTAGTAGCTTATTAAAAACCAGGTGGCTGGCTACCAATAGTGTATCCTTTATGATCTGACGGTTGCCAATTCCATTTACGAATGATTTGAATTTTCAGTGAGATATATGTAAACATACCCATAGTTTTCACGTGTTGCTTGCTGCTCCAGTGAGGTTCGTTTCCGTCATAATCCCCTTAACTCATGACCGTTCTTCTTACAGCACTTACCAAGCATTACAAAAAAAAATAAAAAAATAAAATGAAACTCAGGAACTTACGATTTTTATTGATTATTAATTTCAAAACTCAGTTACAACTCCTGGAGACTACTCAACTTACTGATATTTAAGTTGAAGAGTTATAAACTATTACATGTTATGACTATTAAAGTTACAGGATAGATTAGTTATCTGATGTTTTCCGTAAAACAAAAACAAAACCTAATAGAAATGGTGATACATATATTCCAGACAAACTCGTTAAACTTACGGATAATAATTCCAAGAATATACGCCTGTTCATAAGCACACTAAGAATGAATTTTTTTCACTTTGTATGTGTTTTTTTTAGAGTAAACCCACATCGGGCTGTCTGCTGAGTTCATCAAGGTTTTTACTTTAGCTAAATATTTTTTTACCATTCATGTTAATAGGCCACGAAGCAGTTCCATATTAATTTTTGCAGTTTTGGTTTTAACTTGTTTCCTTACAGAAAAAAACAAAAAACAAACTTAGTTATTTCTATTATTTAATGATCCTAGTGAGGCTTAGTGGTTTGCGCACTTAAACTGTAAATCTAAGAATTCGTCGTTCAACGCCCATTAATACGAAAAGAAAAAAAAAAACCGCTATCTCTGCGTTTAGTTACATGTTATGGTCAAGTGTTAGAAATTAGTCAAGCCAGAGTTGTTCAAGAATTGGAGGTAGATGCTGTTTACTGACTGTCTTCCATCTAGACAGCCAGTTCACTGGCTGTTTTCGATTTGGTCTGTTAGTTATATTCACTGACTGTCTTCCATCTAGTCTGTTAGGTTGTTGGAAGTATGTGGCACTGGCTATCTTCCATCTAGTCTGTTAGGTTGTTGGAAGTATGTGGCACTGACTGTCTTCCATCTAGTCTGTTAGGTTGTTGGAAGTATGTGGCACTGGCTATCTTCCATCTAGTCTGTTAGATCGTTGGAAGTATGTGCTGTCCACTGACTGTCTTTCATCTAGTCTGCTTACTTCAGTAGTCAAGGACAGTTATAATCTTGGTGTAGAGTTGACGTAAACAAAGAAATAAACAGAATTTGCTGTTTTTCTTACACCAGTTTGTTTATTTGCAGAACATCCACATTTTATGAGTTTCATTTAAAATAGATTATGAGATGTGTACATTAATATACCCGCTTGTAATTAGTTCACTCAATTCAGTACATAGGTATTCAATACATGTAACAACACAGATTGGATGAGACGTAATTTTACACTTTTGATATAAAATGTGTACATCAGCATAGCTGTGCTTGTGATAGTACACTCAATCCAGTAAATATGTGTTCAACATTAGCTGATCAAATGCTTATTAGTTCTGTTACTTTATTCTTTATAAATAATTACCTATACTTTAATTCGGTTGCTACTTGTATATTTCATTCATTGTGAAACTACTTTCTTTATAACTACTTTCTTTGAACATTCTGCGTTTATTGAAATCTTATGAATAAAACATTTATACTCATTTGATGGTAATATTTCTTACTGATGATGTCCATGCTGAGAATGTTTAAATATGTGGCGTCGAACCTTCCAGAACAACCCATTAAAACTAAACACCAAAACCAGCTTTTTGGTGGTACATGAATATAAAACACTAAAACCAACTTTCTGGTTGCACATAAATATAAAACACTATAACTAGCTTTCTTGTTACATGTGAATATAGAAAATTAAAAAGCAGCTTTCTGGTTCTACAAAACATAAAACATTAAGAGCAACTTTCTGGTTCTACAAAACATAAAACATTAAGAGCAACTTTCTGGTTCTACAAAACATAAAACATTAAGAGCAACTTTCTGGTTCTACAAAACATAAAACATTAAGAGCAACTTTCTGGTTCTACAAAACATAAAACATTAAGAGCAACTTTCTGGTTCTACAAAACATAAAACATTAAGAGCAACTTTCTGGTTCTACAAAACATAAAACATTAAGAGCAACTTTCTTGTTGTACATAAACATAAAACATTAAGAGCAACTTTCTAGTTGTACATAAACACAAAACATTAAGAGCAACTTTCTAGTTGTACATAAACATAAAACATTAAGAGCAACTTTCTTGTTGTACATAAACATAAAACATTAAGAGCAACTTTCTAGTTGTACATAAACACAAAACATTAAGAGCAACTTTCTGGTTCTACAAAACATAAAACATTAAGAGCAACTTTCTTGTTGTACATAAACATAAAACATTAAAAGCAACTTTCTGAAGAACACTACAAACAACTTTCTGATTGTATACCAATATAGAACATTAAAACCAGCTCCCTGGTTGAACATGAATATAAAACACTAAAAGCAAATTTCTGATTTTACATATATAGAGAACACTACAAACAGCTTTCTGGTTGTATATAAATACAGAATATTGAAACCAGCTTCCTGGTTTTATATGAATATAGAACACTAAAACTATTTTTCTAATTATACATAACTAGTTCATTCCATAACAAGATGTGAATAGAAAGGAAAAAGGTAACAAAGATAGTTAAATATAAATGTATTCCTAAAGAAAAGCTCTGTATAATAACTAATTCTCAGGGAATCATGAGTCGTAAAAATAGGAGAATTATTTAATATCAAGGATAAATGATATCAATCATGATGGATAAAAAAAACATTGCACTAAAAATATAGTGGCTCCACTGGGTTAACATGCGTTATTTAAACTTATTTATTGATCTTATAAGTGTAGAAATAATGGAGAAAAAATACCTATTATCAAATGTAAGCCTTATTTAAAATAATATTAGCCTAGAAAGCTTCATATTTCATTTCTTGAAACTTTAAGGGCAGCAGAGAACTTTAATCATTTTCGCAATTTGTTTGTTCACATAGAAATATTCTAACGTTATTTATTGAAGATTTACCTTTTAAAATAATCAGGTTAGTACGTGTCTACCTATCTATCATTGTGTTTGTGAAACACATGGCCAACTATCTATATAATTCAGCTTTCTGCCTTTACACAGCAACGTTTCACATTGTTTACAATTTATTTTCTTTCACTAATTTCCCATTAAGTAAACGACGTTCATATTTGATCTGTCGATAATTATTCTAGTAATCATTCTATAGCGATAGGCGCTGATAAAAAATAAATTATGGTAATAATAATAAAAAGGTCCTCGCGCGTCTCTAAGGCGTCTAATTACTTCACTCCTCGCGCCAACTAGACGTTTAATCAAATGTTTTTAAAATGATGGCCCGTATATTTAGTGAATATCTGGGCCAATACTTCGTTAGAACTGTAATTCCACATGATTTGGCGCCTGGGAGCGAGAGTAAACTTCATTACAGCCAGTTGACGCTAGGCAGCACTGTTTAGGTCCTCCGTCGGTAGACTTGACGAGGAGAAACTGGAACAAATTGATGACAATAATTTCAACTAATACCATATCATAAGCTCATCTTGTCTATAGTTACACTGGCCAGACAAGACCTGTATTACGACCGCGTTCATGAAGTATGTTTTTCATCATAATGAAAGACTAAAGCGGTTGATGCGTTATTACCCCATTCTTCTTTTGTGTGCCTATTATTTACGTTAGTGTTAGTTTTGTTTGAAAGGCTCTTACTAAAATAAAAAACAAAACTTTAATAGTCCGAGTTTTGTAACGGAATCAAATAAGCGAGTAATTGAATTCTTTGTGATAACACCGCGTGTTATGTTTCTTTTAAAACACTTTGGCTGAGAAATAGTTAAAAGTAAAAAAAAAAAATCATTCGTTCTTTTGTTTTTGTTGTGTTGCTTATTTAAATATTATCCACTAAACCCCAGCTGGAAGCTGGTGCTCTAACAGTACTTGTAAAAACACAACAACAAAACCTAACAAAAATACTTCATTAAAAACAACATTCGTGTATAAACCACTAAAATGTGTTTTTATTTCGTTTATATTCTATTCCGTTACTTTCTGTGTCTGCTACTTTCCCTTATTTTGAACGTTAGAATATCAATGAGATAAAATCAATTAGAGTTCCTACAAAAGAAATGGAAGGAAGCTTTGCTCATCAACCTAAACAACTGAGTTGCATGTTTTTAGGTAATCAGATTACATTACGCAAAGCGCTGAGGAACTTGACGGCGTACATCTGAACTGCTTTCACAATCAGGTAAATGGCATCAGATCTGACACCGAAAATCATCTGTCTTTGTTTAGTTTTCTAGGAATTCTGACTTTGTAGACAACTCTAGCACTAAGTCTAACACCACAGTCCTTGGTTTTGACTAAGTCGAGTGAGGATCACATTTTAACGTTTCTCCCTTTCGACATCCATCTTGAGCATTTTAAAGCGTGAAAATTTATCTTGTTCTACATTGTAATACTTAAACAAATAGAGCGCCACCAACTGTTCTTGTTATCCTGAAATATAATCCATCTAAATAAAAGCAATATAAAAGTGGAGAACGTTTTAACAAACTCCGTCAGTCACACCACAAATGAGTCTGATCCTGAAACTGGCATATGTTTTACATCTGGAGAAATCAAGAAAAATGACCAAACTCAGCCATGTTTAGCATGATAAATATTTTTTTTTTGAGGATACAGCAATGAGCATATTGATAATAAAGAAAAATGACCAAACTCAGTCATGTTTAAACATGATCAGTAATTTGTTTGAGGATACAGTAATAAGTATATTAAAGTTGTATACATGCTAAGAATGTATTTTAAGCTCCCTGTATTTGATTACTTTGATGTCAACAAGACTGGACCAACATTCCCGACAACGGTCACCCCGTATTGTTAACATTATTAAATATCAAGGGTCTAAAAACTATTAACTAGTCAGATTTTAAACGTTGCTTTATGAACGAAGGTAATTGGAAAAGGAAATAACACGTGTATTCGTTGATAAAAGAGCAGCCCAAGAGTTGGCGGTGGGTGGTGATGACCAACTTCTTTCTCTCTAGTCTTACACTGCTAAATTAGGGACGGCTAGCCCAGATAGCCCTCGTGTATCTTTGCGCGAAATTCAAAAACACTTAAAAACGTTTAATCAGGTGTGCACATATAGTTATATTTACCTCAAATTTATCAGTCCTTCAACTGCCTCTAAAACAATGAATTATACGTTGTATTTTATATAAATTTCTATAACCATTTTCTTAACTGCTGAAAGATATGTTTACGTAATATGATTTGTTTCGTACGCTCTTCACGGTAGGTCCTTAATAGTTTTAATCTTTCAACTAATTTTTGAATGCTTTTGGAATTTTATTTTATTGTAACTGAATACCTTTATGAGTTTTTGGAATGAAAACGTATTAATTATATTATGTACAGTTGTAGTTTTTCTTTTCTAAAGCCAAATATTAATTATATTATGTACAGTTGTAGTTTTTCTTTTCTAAAGCCAAATATTAATTATATTATGTACAGTTGTAGTTTTTCTTTTCTAAAGCCAAATATTAATTATATTATGTACAGTTGTAGTTTTCTCTTTCTAAAGCCAAATATTAATTATATTATGTACAGTTGTAGTTTTTCTTTTCTAAAGCCAAATATTAATTATATTATGTATAGTTGTAGTTTTTCTTTTCTAAAGCCAAATATTAATTATATTATGTACAGTTGTAGTTTTTCTTTTCTAAAGCCAAATGAAAACTACCATAAAGTAAAAAAACGGATGGTTGGGGAAGGGTACAGATATTAAGTGTAATGCTATGCAAATCACCAGTTTGTGATATGGGTATATAGAACCTTCTTCTGGTAAACTTTAACCAATTACACGTAGCTTTAGAAACTTACTTTTTTTAAATCATGGATAATATATATACTGTATAATTAAAAACATCCGATAGTAAATAAGCTAACTATATATAAAAAGAACTTCTAATCGGAAGTAACTTTAATACGTGTAATAAGAGCTTCCGATCGGAAGTATGCTTAACATATATAAATATATATAAATAACTTCAGATCAGAAGTAAGCTAACTATACAAATAAGAACTTCCGATCGGAAATAAGCTAACTGTATATAATAACTTCAGATCGGAAGTAATCTAACTATACAAACAGGAACTTCCGATCGGAAATAAATTAGCTATATATATATAAGAACTTAATACAGGTGATGGTGTCCGTACGGAAATCCGATAATATTTCACTACATTCGTCCAGTTAATGAGATTAAATTAGCCCTACTATTATATAGTAAGCTATCAGTGCAAAATAGTCTTTACGTGTGTAACAGCGGATAATCAATTGATAACAACAACAATTATTTTAAACATTGACCTGACAATATTAATCCTTAAACAGCGGGAATGTTGTTTGTTGATCATTTTGAATGGAATGTTAGGCTTAAGTCTCCTTACGTGTTAAACTTTAAACAGGGGGTATGTTGTAGGTAGCAGCATCAGTTGATGATGGCCGCCGTCAAAGAGTTAAAGAAACAAAATAATGTGAAAACTAGAGCATGCCATTCCTTGCACGTGCTTGCTTAATGAAAACATCAAACTTACTAAGTACAGTAAACCCTGTTTAACTAATAGTGTCTTTATCTTCTCATTGAAACTGATCGTTGTTCTGCGTCTGTGTATTAATATTGTCGTGACGTCGTACACAGTTTTAACTTAAAACAGTGTTAATCTGGTGAAGACAACATGGCAAAAGAAGCGGTAGTTTATAATTATCACTAAATTTTAACATAAATCTTGTAAATATCTATAAGCAAATAAAACAGTACAACTAATGTTAATCCATACCCATAATAAAATGTTGTGTATTTATAGTTTAACACAAAGTTACAGTTTAAATGGTTTGGTTTAGGTGATGTTCAGCGCCAAGCTACACAATGGGCTGTCAATGTTCTGCCAACTACGGATACCGAAACACGAAATTTAACATTGTAAACCTGCAGAGTTATCGTTAAGCCGCTGAGATACAACTTTTGAAGGTTTTAGCTGCGTATTTACGTATATATCAAGTAAAAACATGATTTAATATATTTAAATGAACTTCATGTTTACGGACTAGAAAAACTTAAACTCTTCTCCTAAGTTACCGTTACGTTCAAATCAACATATCATCAACTCATAGTGATAGGTAAACAGAGGGAAGGACAGATCGACCAGCCAATAGGAAAACAGATACAATTATCATGTGATTGGATAATTAAATACCAAAAACCTTCTTTGAATTTCTGACTAATAAAAGTAAAGACTCAATGTTTTAAACGCTGTAGTAAACGGCTCTATTTTCTCACAAAGCAATAACTTATTAAAGTTTCTTGTTAACAGGACGGAAAGGTTTGTGTTAACACTTAGAAAAATAATCTTCCATAAGATATTATTGTTAGTTTTGTAACCTTATTCAATATTCAGTCTATTTCTTAAATGTTTTACTTAATTTCAAAGGGAGTGGACTTGAAAGCATCATACAAATTTATATCTCTCTCACAAACACACAGATTTATATACATAACAATTAACGCAGACTTGGTATGGCAGTTAACTTACAAACTGCTGGGCCGCGAGCTCGAAACCTGGCACTAAACATGCTTTCGGCCATAAGTGCGTTATAATGGATGTTCAGTCCCACTGCTTATTACCAAAGAATACCCCAAATGTTGGCGGTCGTCTTTCTTCTACTACTACAGTTCAAAATTAACAACTGAGTGGGAAAAACAGATACACGTAGTAGTTTTGTGAGAACCTAACAAACATTCAGGTATGTTGTACAGTAACTAATGTTTACATTTTGTGGTTCGTTAGGGCAAAAATAGCAGTTGAGTAAACTTTTTTTTTATGTTTGTAGTTATCTAGAAACTTACCCGTTAAACGCACGAAAAAGACATAGAGGTTTCCGTTGTAGCACAGGAGGAGTCAGATTCGAATGTCGACTCCCTATGCCACTCTCTGAGAATTCTAAAGTAACATGCTAGATTTAGAGGCAATCGGTCCAGCGCTTCGCCAGTCATAAGTTATAATAATGGTTTCAGTATGGAACTGTTATGACGATAGATTGAACTTAATGTTCTCTGTTACTTCTCAACATGGAACTGTTATCATGTAAGACTGATCGTCAAATGTTCTCTGTTACTTCTCAACATGGAACTGTTATCATGTAAGACTGATCGTCAAATGTTCTCTGTTACTTCTCAACATGGAACTATTATCATGTAAGACTGATCGTCAAATGTTCTCTGTTACTTCTCAACATGGAACTGTTATCATGTAAGATTTATCGTCAAATGTTCTCTGTTACTTCTCAATATGGAACTGTTATCATGTAAGATTTATCGTCAAATGTTCTCTGTTACTTCTCAATATGGAACTGTTATCATGTAAGATTTATCGTCAAATGTTCTCTGTTACTCCTCAATATAGAACTGTTATCATGTAAGACTGATCGTCAAATGTTCTCTGTTACATCTCAATATGGAACTGTTATCATGTAAGACTGATCGTCAAATGTTCTCTGTTACTTCTCAACATTGAACTGTTATCATGTAAGACTGACCGTCAAATGTTCTCTGTTACTTCTCAATATGGAACTGTTAACGTGTAAGACTGACCGTCTAACAGAAGAAGAAAACATTAACAGCTCTTTTAAATCCTTACAAAATCTGTTCAGTAAATCTCCAAGCGTTTGACATTCTACTCCTGAACGATAATAAAGCACACACTTGTGAGCTGATGAAAATGTCTTTTCCTAGAGTATTAAACAAATGACATTTCTTCACACAACGCTAGATGCCTCACTATGTATTAACTCAGCTATCCATCTCTCGAGCATGTAACCGTCACGCAAGGGTAAGGGTGCCATTGGGTCTGCGAAGGCGGATCCTGTCAAAGTCAGGTAAATGAAATGCAATTAATCTTAGGTCGTGACTCAAACAAGTATGCAACGGACCTCTTGATCTTCCACGGTCACAAGTAATAATTCTATAGGAATATTACAGTTATTCTTGTACGGGTTAGACTAACCTTAATGGCATGTGATATGGCGAGGGTTTATAAACGTCATATCAGTCAGAGCTTTTATCGTAGGAAAACGCTGCGATTACAGGCCACAGAATATCCCTGTCCTTCTATTTAAGGGCGGTTCATGCATGTTTTGACCAAGCATGCTCCTTCACCTAACAGTTCGTGTGCAAATTACATGACATTAAGGACTATTTGAGGCAACATTCGCCACAAGCCCTGAGCTAGCCGTTTAAAGGGGGAATCGTCACCGATAATTACATAGGGGTCTGTACCTTTTGAGCGTTAAGCTTCTCGGATTAGTCGTACAATCGGCGGTTATTTGCATCCGTCACGGTTTGGGCCGGATCACGTTCTAGATAAACCATCAGACTCTCGGTACATCAGTGGACTGACCGCTGGCGCTCTCCTCTCCATTGTGAATCGAATGTTCTTAAATTGGCGGTATGATAGACAGACAGACAAGCAGTAAAAGAAACTCACGATTTGAGAGTAGGATTGTTTCAAACATAGGATTTAAGAGGCTTCATTTATCACTGATAGCATGACCTAACAGATAAGTTAGAATAACCAGTTCTGTTGCTATAATAAAAGTTTGTCTTTATAAACTAGATGGATATTTTACCTATAGATAATAATTTGCTGTTTTAAATTAATGATAGTCCCAGTATTTAATGATTATGTGTATCTGCATTGGTTTTCTCCAAAAAAATATATTTGCGCGTGATGCTTAGCAAGTCTGTTGTATCGGTAGTTATGATTCGGGGTTAGAACAAACAGTAGAACAGCGATATACTTTTATTTCCTTTCTGTCAGGACACACAATACTAGTAGAATCAACTCAGGCGTGATAAACGTAATAATGCAATTGTACAAATGTGTTTATGACGAATTGCACACGTTTTTTTAGCAAAACTTTGACCCAGAATGGCCCATAATGACAGAAACTAGTATGAGCAAGTATTATAAACAGATCACACTAGTTTAATCTCTTAAACGTTGTCATAGTGTCTGACTTAAGCTGATCAAACTGTATTCTTGCTAAACTGATGGATTATGGTTGGTTTAGAGAACTTAATGTTGGTATTTATACAGAAGGAATTCAGAATTCATAGTTTGAGAAATGGCAACTCTATAGAAAGTTAAAGTTGAAATATTGGTTCCTTGTTAAAATATTCCTTTGGAATAGGCTGAAAACATTTTGGACAAGTTTGATACTGATTTTGTAAGAACACATTTATTATATATTTCATGATAAAACACTGTCGTAAAATAATAAACACCTTCAAATACATTTGTTCTTTTCCAATTACTTAATTAGTTTACTCTGAACAATGTTAATAATCCGTAATCATTGAAACAATATTTAGGCCTGAAAACCGTCTACACAAAGTGTATTTTTTGACTGAGCAAATAGCACGGCTCTCCCTTCAGTTTATCTTATTACCGGACAATGTCAGAAGATTTCTTATTGGTTCTTGTAGTTATTCTATTTGAATAAATCTCGATTGAGGAATGGTCGGTCGTGTTACCAGATCAATATCCACACCGTGCTAATGACGTCATGTGTCAATCATTATGTATTCCCGAAATTATCAAAACCTCCCAGCACCTTGTGACTTATCTCTTTCTGTTCCATTGAAGAATTACCTTAGATTAGATAACATTTCAACTCCTTCACTGTCACGTATATAGACAAACAATTCTTGCAAAAGCAAGTTTATTTTTAGGTACATAACAGGAATAACAATAAAAAAAGATGTCTTTAATATCCCATTACTTATCTGAGACTTTATAATGGTAAGCTTTAAGAAATTTAAGGGGAAATACCTTCTCTTCATGGTGGTACAAAATTACAAACTCCCAGGCAGAGATTTAGAGAAAGATATGTAGTAATAAAAGAGTTAAAACACTCTGTCTTTAAAGGAGTTGAATTTGTAATACTACAGCAAAGCACGTACGATAAAACTTACGGGACGACGGAAAAGAAAACACACGTTCTAGATAATGGTCACTATGTAGATAAGTGACGTCTAGTTGTTCACGTACACAATACCTTTTCGTGTGGATCAGATTGTAACAAACGTATGTGATTGGCCTACAGGACTTCTCGGTGTTTCGATAATACAAAGCACAAATGTGGGGGATTTTTGACATTTTGGGTGAATAAAAACAAGGCCTAATGTGATAGTTCTTGATGCGTTTACTTATAAAAATGAAAGTATTGCGTTGCGATGATAATTTGAAGTAGACTTTGAACAGTAAACCAATTACAAACTATCAACAGCATGTACTAGTTACGTGTGTGTGTCCATTTTCTTCAATGGTAAACCAATCATAAACTATCAACAGCATGTACTAGTTACGTGTGTGTGTCCATCTTCTTCAATGGTAAACCAATCATAAACTATCAACAGCATGTACTAGTTACGTGTATGTGTCCATTTTCTTCAATAGTAAACCAATCATAAACTATCAACAGCATGTACTGGTTACGTGTGTGTGTCCATTTTCTTCAATGGTAAACCAATCATAAACTATCAACAGCATATGCTTGTTTTGTGTGTGTGTACATTTTTCTGAATGGTAAACCAATCATAAACTATCAACAGCATATGCTAGTTACGTGTGTGTGTCAATTTTTTTCAATGGCAAACCAATCATAAACTATGAACAGCATGTGCTGGTTACGTATGTGTGTCAATTGTTTTCAGCGGTAAACCAATGATAAATTACCGACAACATGTGTAAGTTACTAGTGTATGTCTATTTTTTGGACGGTAAGACTTATGTAAGGAAAGGTTTCATACTTGGCAGTCGAATGATGGCGCCACTTTCTGTTCTTTTGTTAAATATAAATCGTAAAACCTGAATGCGGCTTACAGACACGTTATGAATTTCCCTTGTTAACATGTTAACTGGTTGGTGTTTAACAAAAAATGTTAAAAAGTAAGCATGTTTCAAAAAAACCTTCATTCTAAAAACCATTTTCAAATTAAGAAACCTTATTCAACTTAGAGCAAAGTTACTTCTGCTATCTCCTGTATAAGCCACAGGGAATCGAACTCCGGATTTTAGCATTGTAGGCTTATAAACTTACCGCTGACCTCCCAGAGAACAGTTTTAAAAGTTCTGTTCTAAATAAACAAATTTTTTTACATCAGTGAAAAATATTAATCTAGTTTTCTTTTGCTGAGCAACATTATTATTTTTTGCCTTTTAATTTATCGAACTTCCAAACATCACTACAAGAAACTTCGAAAACAAAAAGAGATAAAAATAAACGAAAACACATTATATTAATTATATATTACCGAAACAAGAAACACACTTTTTACACATAGTGTGTTTTGTATCTCTATCAAGAAATCATGCATTTCTAAGAACTAGGTCAACTGGGGCTTCGAAACAAGGGAATAAACATCCTAAAAACGTAAGATTAGTGCTGTTGGTCTTTACGTTATATCGTACACAGGCTGTATTCGAAACCCATATTGTTGAGAACCGTAAAACACTGAAAACAACTTAATTATAAAAGTACAATAACTTATTTGAAAATGTATTATATAAACGTGTGACACACGTGTTTCAGTGAAGATATTTGCATCAAGTAAGACATTATAATACCTTCAGTTTTACTCATGCAACAAATGCAAAATGATATTTTGGAACGTTACAGAAATTCTAATATGTGTAGTTCAGTGCGAAATAACATTCTTTTTTTGGATTAAGGTTTAAACAAGTTTGGTAAAAACAGAAAGGTAACCTTAGGGGTGAGAAAACACCTGTGAATTAATGGAAGAAAAATAATGTTACTTTACTGCCAGTTACACAACCTGAGAGTTGCTGTTAATTGTGTAACTAATAGAAGAGCATTAAACTGTATACTTTGATTAACACACTCTTAACATCCTTGGTTCGGTTCGTGGAGAAAAGAAAAGAAAATTATTAATTTAGTGTTACAGAAGCGCGAGGTAGACGGTAGCCGGTGGCGGGAAGCTCTGGGAGTGGGGAATGGGTCGTTAGTGTCAATTTGGCAATGACGAATTGAAGGCTTCCTGTAGATAGGTGAGGGGGGTGACACGTTTGCCAGACAGGAAAATGGAGTGACTTGAAAACCATCTCGTATGGAAAAGGTGGAGTCACTTTCTTTACACAAGGTTGTGCTTCTCATTTTAAACACTATTGTATAGCACACAAGCTGATCCCCCTAAAGCTGACCCCCCTAGTCTTTAGTATTTCGAATGAATAGATTACTGGATTGTAAATAAACCGAGTAGAATTAAAATAATGTACAATCTTCAGGTTATAACTCGACTACAACAAAAATAAAGTAGTATTTACCTATCAGAAGTAGACATATTTACCCTAACTGTTATTTTGAGAGATAAAATCATTCAAAAACATCCGAATGAATATCAAAGATACGAGCAAAAAGTATAAAATAATCATTAGCTTGTTTGTGCAAAAACTGTGGAAATAAAGGAAGTAAAGTGTCTTTGAAAGGAACAAAAGCATGTAAAGTGTCTTTAAGGGGAACTAAAGCATGTAAAGTGTCTTTAAGGGGAAATAAAGCATGTAAAGTGTTTTTAAGGGGTAATAAAGCATGTAAAATGTTTTTAAGGGGTAATAAAGCATGTAAAATGTTTTTAAGGGGTAATAAAGCATGTAAAGTATCTTTCAAATAAACAAAGTATCCAAAATTTATTTTTTATGACAAAAGACTTTGAAGGATTTATTATAATTTAGAAGTCTCTCGGAGACTCCGCCATAAGCGTAAATTATTGAACTCCGAAATTATTGGTTCGATCCTTGTGTGTAACAGAAAGCAGATGACCTATTTATAGATTTGCGTCAAAACAAAACGCATATAAACAGCAAAAACAGATAATAAATCGATCTATAGTAGTAGTTTCATGTAATTTCATAATGTAGCTAAAAGACTGATCGAAGGACACAAAAGCTGTAAAAATAGCTAAAAGACTGGGCGAATAAAATAAAAGTCATAAGGTAACTAAGAGACTGATTAAAGAACAGAAAAGTCATAAGGTAACTAAGAGATTGATTAAAGAACACAAAAGTCATAAGGTAACTAAGAGATTGATTAAAGAACACAAAAGTCATAAGGTAACTAAGAGACTGATTAAAAAACACAAAAGTCATAAGGTAACTAAGAGATTGATTAAAGAACACAAAAGTCATAAGGTAACTAAGAGACTGATTAAAGAACACAAAAGTCATAAGGTAACTAAGAGACTGATTAAAGAACACAAAAGTCATAAGGTAACTAAGAGACTGATTAAAGAACACAAAAGTCATAAGGTAACTAAGAGATTGATTAAAGAACACAAAAGTCATAAGGTAACTAAGAGATTGATTAAAGAACACAAAAGTCATAAGATAACTAAGAGACTGATTAAAAAACACAAAAGTCATAAGGTAACTAAGAGATTGATTAAAGAACACAAAAGTCATAAAGTAGCTGAAAGTCTGATAAAAGAACACAAAAGCTTACGTTGTACTGAACAGCAGTACTCAGTTAAGAGTGGTTGAGTGGGTGTTTGGTAGCACAAAGTAACGTTTCGACTTTCCTGGAAACCCATTATTCACCCAAAACTAAATTTTCCAACATGGACTGGTGCCGCTAAAGGTTTATAGTATACATTGATTATAGCACGAAATTTGTAGAATTAGTTAAAAAGGAAATCTAGACAACTTTAAACATTCTTGCACAATAAAATATTTCATAATATACCCTAGTTTATAAATGACATGTTATAACCTTGAATGTCACTTTGATAAGAACATCACAGACCTGCCATTCATTAGTTCAGTTTGTTTAAAGAGATGTTAAGCAAAAGGTTATATCTTGAGCAACCTGTGTTCTGCTAAACATGGGTATCAAAACTTCATATTTAACCTCGAAAGCCTGTAGACATACCGCTGTGCCACTGAATTGATAAACGTTATGCCAGGTTAACATTTTATTAAAAATTTGTTAACGTTGATAGGTACAAAGACAACATAGCTTGGACAAGGACAGATACATTACATCTGATCTTTTATTACTGCGGATTACCTGATTTGTTCTCTCGAAAGGAAGGGAAGGAAGACCTAGTATCAAAGACAGTTTGTCACAGTTCAAACAGGTAAGTGAAACCATATTTAAAAGCAAAACGTAACTGCCAATTACAAAACAAACAAACAACAAAAAACATATATAGCTCGATAATCAATAAAGTATATTATACTTGTTTTCTTAATCCATTTGCCCGGCAAGGCAAGGTGGTTAAGGCACTGGACTCGTAATCTGAGGGTCGCGGGTTCGAATCCTCGTCGCACCAAACATGCTTGCCCTTTCAGCCGTGGGGGCGTTATAATATGACGGTCAATCCCACTATTCGTTAGTAAAAGAGTAGCCCAAGAGTTGGCGGCGGATGGTGATGACTAGCTGTCTTCCATCTAGTTTTACACTGCTATTTTAGGGGCGGCCAGCGCAGATAGCCCTCGAGTAGCTTTGCTTGAAATTCAAAATAAAACAAATTAATCTTTATTCGATGTTACTATTTACCAACTTTCAAGCACTAAAGGTTTAACAAGTTGTGAGATGAAAACTAAATGAAAACGTTAGAGTGTCACAAACCAATGACCAACTAACTTGACTCTTGCAAACAATGCACGTGCTGACCTTTTGAGAGATTAGACAAGACGCTGGACAGGTCCAATTGCACCTCAGAAAATATACTGAGAAATAAAAGATAATCAGTAGAAATGATTGTTGCTATTAGAATGGCAAATCTATATAAATCAAGGGTTTAACGTAAGAGCCAAACATTAATACTTTTATTAAATCTATATGAATCAAGGGTTTAACTTAAGAACCAAACATTAATACTTTTATTAAATCTATGTGAATCAAGGGTTTAACGTAAGAATCAAACATTAATACTTTTATTAAATCTATATGAATCAAGGGTTTAACTTAAGAACCAAACTTTAATATTTTTATTGAATCTATACGAATCAAGGGTTTAACTTAAGAACCAAACATTAATATTTTTATTGAATCTATGCGAATCAAGGGTTTAACTTAAGAACCAAACATTAAGTATTTTTATTAAATCTATATGAATCAAGGGTTTAACTTAAGAATCAAACATTAATATTTTTATTAAATCTATGTAAATCAAGGGTTTAACTTAAGAACCAAACATTAATATTTTTATTAAATCTATGTGAATCAAGAGTTTAACTTAAGAACCAAACATTAGTATTTTTATTAAATCTATATGAATCAAGGGTTTAACTTAAGAACCAAACATTAATATTTTTATTAAATCTATGTAAATCAAGGGTTTAACTTAAGAACCAAACATTAATATTTTTATTAAATCTATGTGAATCAAGAGTTTAACTTAAGAACCAAACATTAATACTTTTATTAAATCTATATGAATCAAGGGTTTAACTTAAGAGCTAAACATTAATACTTTTATTAAATCTATATGAATCAAGGGTTTAACTTAAGAACCAAACATTAATATTTTTATTGAATCTATGCGAATCAAGGGTTTAACTTAAGAACCAAACATTAATATTTTTATTAAATCTATGTGAATCAAGGGTTTAACTTAAGAACCAAACATTAGTATTTTTATTAAATCTATATGAATCAAGGGTTTAACTTAAGAACCAAACATTAGTATTTTATTAAATCTATGTGAATCAAGGGTTTAACTTAAGAACCAAACATTAATATTTTTATTAAATCTATATGAATCAAGGGTTTAACTTAAGAACCAAACATTAATATTTTTATTAAATCTATGTGAATCAAGGGTTTAACTTAAGAACCAAACATTAATATTTTTATTAAATCTATGTGAATCAAGGGTTTAACTTAAGAACCAAACATTAATATTTTTTATCAAATCTATGTGAATCAAGGGTTTAACTTAAGAACCAAACATTAATACTTTTATTAAATCTATATGAATCAAGGGTTTAACTTAAGAGCTAAACATTAATACTTTTATTAAATCTATATGAATCAAGGGTTTAACTTAAGAGCCAAACATTAATATTTTTATTGAATCTATGCGAATCAAGGGTTTAACTTAAGAACCAAACATTAATATTTTTATTAAATCTATGTGAATCAAGGGTTTAACTTAAGAACCAAACATTAGTATTTTTATTAAATCTATGTGAATCAAGGGTTTAACTTAAGAACCAAACATTAATACTTTTATTAAATCTATATGAATCAAGGGTTTAACTTAAGAGCCAAACATTAATACTTTTATTAAATCTATATGAATCAAGGGTTTAACTTAAGAACCAAACATTAATATTTTTATTGAATCTATGCGAATCAAGGGTTTAACTTAAGAACCAAACATTAATATTTTTATTAAATCTATGTGAATCAAGGGTTTAACTTAAGAACCAAACATTAGTATTTTTATTAAATCTATATGAATCAAGGGTTTAACTTAAGAACCAAACATTAGTATTTTTATTAAATCTATGTGAATCAAGGGTTTAACTTAAGAACCAAACATTAATACTTTTATTAAATCTATATGAATCAAGGGTTTAATTTAAGAACCAAACATTAATATTTTTATTAAATCTGTGTGAATCAAGGGTTTAACTTAAGAATCAAACATTAATATTTTTATTAAATCTATGTGAATCAAGGGTTTAACTTAAGAACCAAACATTAATATTTTTATTAAATCTATGTGAATCAAGAGTTTAACTTAAGAACCAAACATTAATACTTTTATTAAATCTATATGAATCAAGGGTTTAACTTAAGAGCTAAACATTAATACTTTTATTAAATCTATATGAATCAAGGGTTTAACTTAAGAGCCAAACATTAATATTTTTATTGAATCTATGCGAATCAAGGGTTTAACTTAAGAACCAAACATTAATATTTTTATTAAATCTATGTGAATCAAGGGTTTAACTTAAGAACCAAACATTAGTATTTTTATTAAATCTATATGAATCAAGGGTTTAACTTAAGAACCAAACATTAGTATTTTTATTAAATCTATGTGAATCAAGGGTTTAACTTAAGAACCAAACATTAATACTTTTATTAAATCTATATGAATCAAGGGTTTAATTTAAGAACCAAACATTAATATTTTTATTAAATCTGTGTGAATCAAGGGTTTAACTTAAGAATCAAACATTAATATTTTTATTAAATCTATGTGAATCAAGGGTTTAACTTAAGAACCAAACTTTAATATTGTTATTAAATTTGATATTAGTCTAACATTATAAGTATTTTTAATTCCCTGTATAAGGTCACGGACTTATTCATAACCTGGACTACAGCATAGAGTTCAATCTCCTTGAGACATTTTTTCTGAGCTTCTAATCATGGGGACAGAATTATCTCACTCATTTGTATTGTTGATCAGCTTGGCCACATTATGGCGCAACGTTATTGTTGCTATGCTAGTTTGGACAGAGAGGGATCAATCGAAGCCTTCTTCCTTTTCGGATTTCCTTTTGAGGAAAATACTTGCTTTTAACTCTATCTGGGTTTCCGTAAAATTTAATTTTTTATTTATTTACAGAATCATGTTTTATTGTTAGCAATATATATAAACAGTTTTTGTTTATCGTTAGCATGCTTATAGTTAGTTGAACGCAACGCAATGAATATATGTTCTCATTCTGAATAGAAAACTGGTCGGCTTTCATTTGAATCCAAGCCAAACCAATTCCAAAGTTCCTCACGGCCACTGTTTTGATATCTACGTTAGACACATCCAAGTCTAGTCGTAAATAAAGACGTGTGTTCCATGTTTGTTATTTTTTTACTCATGAGCTAATGCATTTATCTTAACCCGTTTACTAAGTCTATGGGAGCATACTCACCTGTTGGATAAGTGTGTCATGGTTAATTACACGTGGATTTTTTATGATTCTCGAATCAGAGCAAAATTGCAAAGTATGTATTTTTTAAAATGAAAATACAGCCAGTTCTCACAAGAATCTTCCCAACTGCCAATTAAACTTTCTGAAATAACTCGGGGTTCCCATTACAACATCATCTAGATTTTGTTCTTTTCTTATGGCATTTTAAACTTCCAAATAGTTCAGTAGATATCAAGCCTTAAAATCTTCACGGAATTCTTAAGAAGTTAAAAGCTTGAAATATCACTAGCTTTGTAATGATATAGACTATCAATCAGATTAAAAGTAAAATGGTTTTATTACTTAGATTTCATTTAATAAACGGCTTTATACAACCTCATTAGCGGAATGAAAAGGGTCAATCTGCGGGACGTTGCAGATAATCCTGGGATCGTGATAAACAAATTTTGAAGGTATTGTTTATGACTGACTTTCCTTTCGTCCCTCCCTCTTCGATGATGTCATATTTGTAATAAATGGTGTTAAGTTTGTTAATCTCCTATAGACCGAATAATGAACAACGATTTACAGCAATAGTCGTTTGGAGTTATTTAAAAAATAATTCTTAGGATATTTAGAGTAAGAACTAATATTTGCTACAAAGTTATTACAGTTTACAGAAATAATTAAATTATTTAACATTTAAGTCTCTCCACTTTTAGTTCTGCAAATAATTAAACTATTTAACACTGAAGCCTCTTCACTTATAACTCTGCAAATAATTAAACTATTTAACACTTAAGCCTCTACACTTTTAACTCTGCAAATAATTAAACTATTTAACACTGAAGCCTCTTCACTTTTAACTCTGCAAATAATTAAACTATTTAACACTTAAGTCTCTTCACTTTTGACTCTGCAAATAATTAACTATTTAACACTTAAGTCTCTTCATTTTTAGCTCTGCAAATAATTAAATCATTCAATATTTAAGTACTTCTAATTTCAGGTCTGTTTCTTTTTTACTATTTTTAACGTGGCTTTGGTTTGGTTGGTTTGTTTTGAATTTAGCGCAAAGCTACTCGAGAGCTATCTGCGCTAGCCGTCCCTAATTTAGCAGCGTAAGACTAGAGGGAAGGTAGCTATTCATCACCACCCACCGCCAAATCTTGGGCTACTCTTTACCAAAGAATAGTGGGATTGACTGTCACATTATAATGCCTCCACGGCTGAAAGAGCGAGCATGTTTGGTGTGACGGTGATTCGTAGCTCCGATTACTAGTCGAGTGCCTTAACAATCTGGCCATGCCAGGCCCTTAACGTGGCAATTCCAACATGATAAAATATCTCAAGAGAAAAACAGAAGTATCTAAACATTTAAACAAATTGACAACTAATGCTTGTTTTAAGCATTAAACTAAATAGTCCCCTGCTGGTACAGCACTAACATTAGGGGTTCGATTTCCTCCGTGGACTCAGCAGGTGACCCGATGTGGCTTTGCTATATGATAAACACACGTTCAAACTGAAGATTTACATCTGTGCTCATAAGTTGTAACTTTTTGCGACTTCTCGACTTTGTTCACCCCTTCCCTTCCTCCTGTTTGCCAGACTTCTCTAAGCCTAACACTTTCTTACAGTTTAATTTATGGAATGGAAAACAACATTTATACATTTTGGTCTTTAGAATGTTTATTTCTTTTGTTTCAAAACTGCTGTGATGGGGAGAATCATGTTTATCTTTGTTTGGGGTTTTATTACCTTCCTCTAACGACAACTAAGTTTGAACAATGATTGGATGAATCCAAAGCGTACGATTGATTGGGCGGTAAATACACAATTTCGACACCTTAAAAACTAGGCTTCTAGCACTTGTTAAACGCAAAGCTACAAAATGGTCTATTTGTTCTCTGGACGCTAAGGGTATTGAAATTCGAACTTTAGCGTTGGCTTGGCATAGGCAGGTGGTTAGAGCACTCGACTCATAATCCGAGGGTCGCGGGTTCGAATCCCTATCGCACCAAACACGCTCGCCCTTTCAGCTGTGGGGAGCCTTATAAATGTGACGGTCAATCCCACTATTCGTTGGTAAAAGAGTAGCCCAAGAGTTAGCGGTGGATGGTGGTGACTAGCTGCCTTCCCTCTAGTCTTACACTGTTAAATTAAAGAAGGCTAATTCAGATTGCCCTCGTGTAGCTTTGTGCGAAATTCGGAAACAAACAAGCAAACTTTTAGCGTTTTAAGTCTGCAGACGTACTGCTGAATCACTGGTGAAGGGGAGGGCAAAACCTGGCTCCTCGTGTCTCAAACATATATTAAGCCTAATTACCATTTAAATTTTCAATTAATTAACTGCATAAAATTGAAGGCCTATCTAATGTTCTTAAATGATTTTTCACAGTAAGTTTCTTTTCATTTCAATGAAACTAAAGCGAACTGGGAACAAATGCACACATATATGAATAATACAAAGCTACATTTATCATAAATGTTCATTATTTAAGAAAACACCCAAAATTTCATTTCAATCTGCATAGCCTTCACATAATTAGCCGTAAGTTATCACACTTTTATACCACGTGCGAATGACGGCTATGGAAGGTTGAAAACTTAAGTTACTGACTAGCTCTAAAACAGCTGTGTTTAACAGATTCTTACACCATGGTGTATAGAGGATTATGAGAATACATAACACCGAATGTAAATTCCTGTATTTATTTAACAAATTCGTCCAAAATCTAGATTCATAGATTTAGAATAGTATTAAATTTAGGTTACAAAGATAATAAGGATGTCTGGTTAATTCTACATTTCTTTACATTAAACAGATCATTATATATTATAGATCACATCAAAATCGTTTCTTTCGGTCTGAGTTTGTTCACTAAATTTTACGAAATGCGGTAAGTGCTAACTTTGTAATTATACTTAGCAAATTATAACTTCTGTATTGCAGAGATTTCAAGAAGCTTTGACCATTCCTAAATCTCTATATATATAATTAACAGGTTATTATTCGTGGGTTTTAAAAATTTTGGGAACTGTTCTAAACTCGTGAATATCAAGCACATGTTTCATGTTTGTATTTTTGAGGTTTTAAAACTTCCGATCAGTTTTGAATTCGCTCGCGGAATTCTACTGTTGGAAAGTTGAGGTTTGGTCATTTCTAAATTGATATATTAATAAATTAACAGATTACTGCTTTGAGCTTGACGAAAGTTTGGAAACTTCTACCTGAACATGATATATTTTTTACAGACGAGTTTCGTAATTGGTTTATATTTCAGTTTATTCAGATCTTTCTTCGTCAAGTTTGGTAACTGTGTTTCGTTGTCGTTTTCTCCTTTATTTAACGTTATTGTGTTCTTATTTGTTAGGCTTTACCAACTTCAGTTGTTGTTTGCGTAATTTGTTGTAAGTTGCATACTTTTTCCTTCGCCAGTAACTGTCGGATGTAATAAACTCCCTGTTAAGCTGAAACACGTGTAATTCGTTAAAACAGAAAGCGTCAATTCATCAAACGAAGAATTTACAGAGTGCCTGAGAAAAGGAAAGAAAAACCAAAACACGGTGTTTCTGAGATTAAGCTTAACAAAGCTCACTCTTATTAATGGCTACTTACCTCATGAACAAAACCTATGTTTCACGTACTCTGTATTTGATATTTAAATTGACAAGGACGAAGATCACGTATCTGAGAAAACTTATTGCACGGAAGTGCAACGTACATTGCATTCTGGCCGGCTGTGTAAAATACAGATAGCATTAACGAGAAAGAAATCACTGGCTCAACCTCAGTGATCATACAGGGAATTGCTGGTATAGAATCATATATATATGTAAGAGACTCGTAGACTTAGTGTAAGTTAATGTCCATGTATTTCGAATAAAAGCCTGTTTGAAGTCAACCACATTGTACGCAAACAGGCACGTAGATGCTACCCACGTACGAAACGTACAGATAGCAACGATATTTTTCTTTCCCTTCTATTCGAGACCGAGATCAGCGCTTATAAATCTATATATAAAGTTGTACTCGAGTCTGGGTTCGTACAGAACTAGTAATATCACTTAGCCCTAGAGGCAGTTGCAGCTAGGATGTCTTGTAATGGATGTTGATGTGTTTAAATCAGATTAAAGCTTTTCTGGTTCTACATCATCATTCAATTACTGCTTCCTTACCGTGGCTAGCGAGAGACTGTGGACCACTGCGGAGTAACGGCTGAAATAAAGCAAATTAGGACCAACAGCTCTTCGGCTAGAAAACGATTTGCCATGAAATATTTAGGCGTGAATTAATGGCTACTACGTTCGGGCCTGTTTCATTTCACGAAGAAGGGCGCCCATTCATTTCATTAGCTAAGGTTGGGTAACAGGAAGAGACGGCTGTGTTTTAACATTGTTATGTCGTTTATTGTTACACAAAATGTGAATATGCATAAGTGTATAATTGTTACATGAGCATCACGTATACATGCATTCACACTGAGGTATTTTATATCGACAGAACTCACAATATATATATTTTTTTATTACAACTATCGATTTTTGTTCCTTATTCTCTGGTTTCCATAACTTGTCATAAGACTTCATTTCAGAAACGTTCAATAAATTGAGATTTTTAAAAGCTTGTCAGTCGCGAAAACCCGCGAAATGTGTATTACACAAACCAGATGCACCGAGAACTGGTTTCCATAAACTTTTGAAGCACGTGCAGTGTGAAAGGTGTATATAGTTTCCAATCAGCAAAGTTTCCGTGGTACAGTGCCCACGTATTTCAAACTACTAACAAAAAAGACTTATTTTACTCAACTTTATAAATAAGCCAGCTGCTTGAAGACAAAAGTACAGCTCATAAAAATTTCATTTGGAAATTATTTTGGAGAGTTGAGGGGGGGAATAATTGGTCATAACCGTTCAGTGGGGCTCGACAAAAGCTACAAAGTGTGCTTAGTTTGGGTGGAATAAATATTTATGATTCGAACATTACCAGTTTATTATCTTGTGCAAAACTCTAGTATTTTACATATCAAGAAATTAAAACGTGATGCCTCCGTGGTTCTTTTATTAAATGACCACAAAAGTTTCCCTGAAACGCTAGGGTTATCCTTGGCCATAATATTACAGAAGGATAGTTCCTATCCGTTTTTAAAATCAAATACGGTTTTTTTCTTGCATACAAATTATGTAATAACATACAAATAACAGAGCATGAAAACTATCAATATTACAATTAGTTTTCATATAATTACAGGTGTTCTCTGTGTGTTTTGCATATAGAATCATTTATTTCACCCAGATATTTTGGTTAGTTCTATCATCTGTACGAGTGTTGTATTAAAAGCAAATACTTAACGGTAATGAAAATAATATAATGCGCGTGCCCAAGAGTTAACAATCGATATAGAAGGAAGTCGGTGATGTAAAGGTTAATAATAAAACAGACATTTTTTTACGCTTTAGTTATATTTCAAATGCACAAGAATTCGTAAGAGTTTACAAATTATGCGCGAGTTGCAGTCTCCCAGTAGATGCCGTCACCAACACATACATCCCTGAACTCGAAATCCAGTCCAACGAAGCGTTTGTTTGTTTGTTTTGAATTTCGCACATAGCTACTCGAGGGCTATCTGTGCTAGCCGTCCCTAATTTAGCAGTGTAAGACTAGAGGGAAGGCAGCTAGTCATCACCACCCACCACCAACTCTTGGATTACTCTTTCACCAACGAATAGTGGGATTGACCGTAACATTATAATGCCCCCACGGCTGGGAGGGCGAACATGTTTAGCACGACAGGGGTGCGAACCCGCGACCCTCTGATTACTAGTCGTACGCCTTATCACGCTTGGCCGTGCTGGCCCCCCAACGAAGCGATAAGAAACAAACACTCTCATATTTAGTCGCTTCCAGTCACTAACATTAAGATTAAAATTAAAAATAATACTAGGAACCAATTTAGGCCACCAGGCCGTCCATGCATTCAATTAATTAAATATAACAATGTACCACAACACCGTCCACACACGGATCGAACCAAATGTAACAAACTCGGAAAACGTATACTCGTCAATAGCAACTATTTTGATAACAGTACACGTTTTATACTCACAGCTTTAAAAAGTTATATCGGTCAAGAAATCTGTTTGTTTCAAATGATACTGTTCCGTACTGGTACTACCTCTCATAATACCTTTCTGGTATTGTTGTTACACTTGACATAGCTTCTTTCATACTGCTGTAACACATGATACTGTTCCGTACTGGTACTACTTCTCATAATACCTTTCTGGTATTGTTTTTTCACTTGACATAGCTTCTTTCATACTGCTGTAACACATGATACTGTTCCGTACTGGTACTACTTCTCATAATACCCTTCTGGTATTGTTGTTACACTTGACATAGGCTTCTTTCATACTGCTGTAACACATGATACTGTTCCGTGCTGGTACTACTTCTCATAATACCTTTCTGGTGTTGTTGTTGCACTTGATATAGCTTCTTTTCATGCTGCTGTAACACATGATACTGTTCCGTACTGGTGCTACTTCTCATAATGCCTCTTCTGGTATTGTTGTTACACTTGACATAGCTTCTTTCATACCTGCTGTAACACATGATACTGTTGTTGTATTACTGGTTGCTACTTCTCTCATAATGCCTTTCTGGTGTTGTTGTTACACTTGACATTTCTTCTTCTCATACTGCTGTAACACATGATACTGTTGCCGTGCTGGTACTACTTCTCATAATGCCTTTCTTTGTGTTGTACGTTACACTTGACATAGCTTCTTTCATACTGCTGTAACACATGATACTGTTCCGTACTGGTTACTACTTCTCATAATGCTTTCTGGTATTGTTGTTACACCCTGACATTTCAGCTTTCATAACTGCTGTAACACATGATATACTGTTCCGTACTGGTACTACTTCTCATAATGCCCTTCTGGTATTGTTGTTACACTTGACATAGCTTCTTTCATGCATGCTGTAACACATGATACTGTTGCCGTTCTGGTACGCTACTTCCTCATAATGCCTTCTCTGGTATTGTTGTTACACTTGACATGGCTTCTTTCATTCTTGCTGTAACACATGATACTGTTGCCGTGCTGGTACTACTTCTCATAATGCCTTTCTTGTATTGTTGTTACACTTGACATAGCTTCTTTCATACTGCTGTAACACATGATACTGTTCCGTGCTGGTGCTACTTCTCATAATACCTTCTCTGGTATTGTTGTTACACTTGACATGGCTTCTTTCATACTGCTGTAACACTGTGATACTGTTCCGTACCTGGTACCTACTCTCTCATAATACCCTTCTGGTATTGTTGTTACACCCGTGACATGGCTTCATCTTCATACTGCTGTAACACATGATACCGTTGCCGTACTGGTACCTACTTCATAATACCTTTCTATGTATTGTTGTTACACCTGACATAGCTTCTTTCATACTGTAATGCTTAACACTATGATACTGTTCCGTACTGGTACTACTTCTCATAATAATCTTCTGGCATTGTTGGTTGGCATTTGACATGGCTTTCCTCTTCATACTGCTGTAACACATGATACTGTTGCGTTGCGTTGGTACTACTTCTTCATACACACCTTTCTTGTATTGTTGTTACACTTGACATAGCTTCCTTTCATACTGCTGTAAATTACTTATGATACTGTTCCGTTACTGGTTACTTCTTCTCTCATAATACCTTCTGGTATTGTTGTTACACTTGACATGGTCCCCTTCTCTTACAGCACTGGGCTGCAACACATGATAATCTGTTGCTGCTGTACTGGTACTACTTCTCATAATAATCCTTTCTTGTATTGTTGTTACACTGGACATAGCTTCTTTCATACTGCTGTAACACATGATACTGTTCCGTACTGGTACTCCTACTTCATAATGCCTTTCTGTTGTTGTTGTTACACTTGACATGGCTTCTTTCTTTATACTGCTGTAACACATGATATACTGTTGCTGTACTGGTACTACTTCTTATAATACCTTTCTGGTTGATTGTTGTTACACTTGACATGGCTTCTTTCATACTGCTGTAACACACGATACTGTTGCCGTGCTGGTACCACTTCTCATAACACCTTTCTGGTATTGTTGTTACGCTGGACATAGCTTCTTTCATACTGCTGTAACACATGATACTGTTCCGTACTGGTACTACTTCATAATGTTCTTCCTGGTATTGTTGTTACACTTGACATAGCTTCTTTCATACTGCTGTAACACATGATACTGTTGCCGTACTGGTACTACTTCTCATAATGCCTTTCTTGTATTGTTGTTACACTTGACATAGCTTCTTTCATATGCTGTAACACATGATAGCCATGTTCCGTACTGGTACTACTTCTCATAATACCTTCCTGGTATTGTTGTTACACTTGACATGGCTTCTTTCATACTGCTGTAACATTGATGATAATCTGTTGCTGTTTTACCTGGTAATCTACTCTCATAATACCTTCTGGTATTTGTTGTTACACTTGACATAGCTTCTTTCATAACTGTTGTAACACATGATACTGTTCCGTACTGGTACTACTTCTCATAATAACCTTTCTGGTATTGTTGTTACAACTTGAACAGAAGCTTCTTTTTCATACTGCTGTAACACATGATACTGTTCCGTACTGGTACTTGCTACTTCTCATAATGCTCTCTCTTGTATTGTTGTTACACTTGATGACAGCTCTTTCATACTGCTGTAAACACGCTGATGATACTGTTGCAAAGTACTGGTACTTCACTTCTCATAATTCCTCTCTGGTATTGTTGTTACACACTTGACATAGCTTCTTTCATACTGCTGTAATGACACTGTGATACTGTTGCCGTACTGGTAAATTTACTTCTCATAATGACCTTCTGGTATTGTTGTTACACTTGACATGAGCTTCTTTCATACTGCTGTAACACATGATACTGTTGCCGTGCTGGTTACTTTACCTCTCATACCACCTTCTGGTATTGTTGTTACACTTGACATAGCTTCTTTCATACCTGCTGTAACACATGATACTGTTCCGTACTGGTTGCTACTTCTCATAATACCTTTCTCTGGTACTTGTTGTTACACTTGACATGGCTTCTTTCATTACTGCTGTAACACATGATATCTGTTGCCGTGCTGGTACTACTCTCTCATAATACCTTCTGGTACTTTGTTGTTACACTTGACATAGCTTCTTTCATACTGCTGTAACACATGATACTGTTGCCGTACTGGTACTCACTCTCTCATAATACCTTCTCTGTATTGTTGTTACACTTGACATAGCTTCTTTCATACTGCTGTAACACATGATGATACTGTTCCGTACTGGTACTACTACTCTCATAATACTTCTCTTCTATTGTTGTTGCACTTGACATGGCTTCTTCTCATACTGCTGTAACACATGATACTGTTGCCGTAAAAATGGTACTTCTCATAATACCTTTCTTGTATTGTTGTTACACTTGACATAGCTTCTTTCATACTGCTTTAATGTAACACATGATACTGTTCCGTACTGGTACTTACTTCTCATAATACCTTCTGGTAATTGTTGTTACACTTGGATGATAGCTTTCTCTTCTTACAATTGCTGTAAACACATGATACATGTTGCCGTACTGGTACTACTTCTCATAATACCTCTTCTGGTATTGTTGTTACACTTGACATAGCTTCTTTCATACACTGCTGTACACATGATTTCTGTTGCCGTACTGGTACTACTTCTCATAATACCTTTCTGGTATTGTTGTTACACTTGACATGGCTTCTTTCATACTTTCCATACGTGCTGGTTGCTAATAATGCCATGATACACCAGGCATGCTGTTCCTGTGGCTTACACATACCTGTTCCGTACTGGTTGCTACTTCTCATAATACCTTTCTGGTATTGTTGTTACACTTGACATAGCTTCTTTCATAGCTCAGCTGTAACACATGATACTGTTGCCGTACTGGTACCTACTTCTCATAATACCTTCCTTGTATTGTTGTTACACTTGACATAGCTTCTTTCATACTGCTGTAACACATGATACTGTTCCGTACTGGTACTACTTCCTCATAATACCTTTCTGGTATTGTTGTTACACTTGACATAGCTTCTTTCATACTGCTGTAACACATGATACTGTTGCATGCTGCTGTTACTATTTTACTCATAATACCTTTCTGGTATTGTTGTTACACTTGACATAGCTTCTTTCATACTGCTGCTACACGTAATACTACATTCACTTATCAGATATTTCATCATCTTTTGCTGAGTACCAATAGGAAAGTAATAGAACAAATAAACTATTCTTCGTGAGATAAAAAAACGCAGTTTTCAACTTGGAATATTTATGAGCGTGTTATGTAAATATTTAAATATACCTAAAAGCTATATTTCAAGCAAAAACTTGCAAGTCAACCCGAACAACATGTGGTTTGTAATGTAAATGCCGTAAGAAAGACGTTCTTTGGAAACAAAACAAAACATATGTTATCCGGCAGTAGATATTTTAACATTTTTAAAAGTAACCGTGAAATTCTACCTCAGTCAAACTAAACAATGTACGAATATAACTACATAACGTAGTTTCATTTGTGATGTGAGCACATATCTTTACTGGTACACATAATATCATATTCAGCGTGTAATTTTTGTTTGTGTTCTATTTCATGTTGTTTTAAATAGTAAAGCAAAATCGTCAGTTGTTTAATATAATTCCATGCAAGTCTTGTAAGATCTTATGTACTGATTGCTCATCATTTGTCACTATGAATATTTGTCATTGACTTGACCCCAGTTTCCTCTCTCAATCGTTGAACAAACTGTCGCTGATTGCTGGCGAACAAGTTAAACTAATTTATCTCAGAACGATTGGTATGGGTATTAACACTTTTACTAATGAAGCAGAAAACAACTTTTCGACCTTCCTAGGTCATCTTCAGGTTACCAAAGAGAGAATTGCAAGTGACCGCTTACTTCACGTGGGTTTCTTGTCATCATGAAGTTAAATTGCACACATCTTCATATCTGACCATTCCCATGAAGTTAAACTGCACACATCTTCATATCTGACCATTCCCATGAAGTTAAACTGCACGCATCTTCATATCTGACCATTCCCATGAAGTTAAACTGCACGCATCTTCATATCTGACCATTCCCATGAAGTTAAACTGCACGCATCTTCATATCTGACCATTCCCATGAAGTTAAACTGAACACATCTTCATATCTGACCATTCCCATAAAGTTAAACTGCACACATCTTCATATCTGACCATTCCCATGAAGTTAAACTGCACACATCTTCATATCTGACCATTCCTTTATTTGTTGATGCCAATTTTAAACTTTCGACTTTGTTACTTAACAATGGTTTTCGAGTAGCTACGTATTCAATGAAAACTATTCATGTTGATGTGTTTTATTGTTCCCTACAATGTGTTTTCACACATGTAAATACCCTAAAGTCATTGGTAAAAATCTGTACTCGATCGACCTTTATTTCGTAAAGATCATTCCCTGACTTTTGATTCGATTTCCTTTTGATGTCGTCTATTATTAAATGAATCTGGCATACAGTTCCTGCGGAAATGTGGAGTCTTGCCACAATACACTATTCTTGACCAGTCAAAAACTATAATTTATACAAGTTTCTCATACGGTGTTTCAGTCTCGGAAACCATGACAACATTATACTACTAGTACTAGGCATAGTATGATTGCCTGTATTTAGGCTTTATACTGGTGTGACAATTTCTGATTGGTTGGATGAAAAACCAATCACGGTGTAAACTATTAGCACGGGATTAGTTTTCTCGTGGTATTTGTAGATAATACTATACGTTTTTATACGCGATTATTTTCACAGGTAAAGTAACTCTGTATGCGGTGTGTAAAACAACAACAACATTTATTTCTGGTAAATGTTCTATTTTAAGTTGGTACATACAGTAAGATTAGGCTTATAGAAAAATGTAATTTTAGTTTTTACATAGGTTAACAAGTATAACATAACTGATATTATTGGATGGTAAGTACAGTTAGTGAATACATACAGACGAAGCGGTCTGTCTTGATTCAAATCTCGTCAGAATGTCGTTACAAAATAAATTATGGTATTGTTTGTTGTTGTTGTTTTTGTAGCGCCACCTTGTTTTTACGTTTTAGAGTTTCCAGTTGTTATTTTTGTTATATTTTAACACCAAATAAGAGTACCAAGAACCTACTGTTTTTCAATACTAAAAAAGAAAGACAAAACAAAAATTGGAGACACATAAGGTTTTAAACGCTTTTCCTTCTTTTAGTATACTAGGTCAACTGATATTGGATAAACTGAAGAGACAGATTAATTCTGAATTAAGCAAAAATGTTTTTTTATTCTCATACTTTCAAGTATTTTAAAAACGCGCATGCGGAAAGAGCAAGTAAAAGCTCAGGGTTAGCGAGATTTAATTACGTGTTGTTTTGAGTTAGGTTATGCTATAAATAATAATAGAGAGAGAGAGAGATGCTGTAAAGTCATAGGCAAGTCGGTCCATTTTTAATACGTATAAACCTGTGAGTGAGAACAATAGAGAGCACAGTTTATATTTTACTACTTCTTGCAATCACCGCTGTGTTTGTTAATGTCCTGAAAGCAATCACACGTTGTTATTATTTTCAAAGAATCTTTCTGTAGTGACGATACGTAGCGAGATAAAACATTAAAACTTTATTAGACGTTTATGAACAATTACAGTTTTCTTGGACCAACCAAGCAACGTTCCAACGTTGCCATGGTTTCATGCGCGCTGGCTTTGGCTTCGTTTACAACCTATCACTCATGAAGGTAATTCGTATTTTCATATGATTATACATGAAATGCGTAGCTCAAATTTTAGGCTCGAATAGAAAAAAAAAAGTGGTATTTGAAAGAGAAAACAGGTTGTTTGAATTATTATATATGTAATTATGCGACGTATTTTGATTCTATATGTATATATTTATATATAGAGAGTTTTTGTAAAGCTAATTTATCTCACAGAGAGAGGGACACTTGCAGTTTCGTAGCATATATTAACATTGATTAAACATGTCCTTGAAAACTGGTGAATGTCTAGACAGGGAACGGGGTCTGTGTGCGTAGTGAATGGAGGCAAAACACATTATCAAAATTACTTATCTGAAGAAATAAATGGTTTATACAATCTTTAAGCAAATCATTGTCCAATCCGTACGTACTAAAACGTTTGCGATGTATAAAATATATATATAAATATACATTCCAAAAAACAAAATTACAAGTTATTTAAAGTTCAAGAAATAAAAAAAATTCAGATTAACATAACGAATGGAGTGAATTCGTTAAATTATTTTCCAGGTTACAATTAGTGTTTAAGGGTTATCATTTTAAATTAGTTAAATAAAAGAAGAGCATATATTATATTATTTTACCCCTCATCGTTGTTTAATGACTGATTCTTATATTTTGAAGCCCGGGCGTAACCTAACGATTAGCATGCCGGGCTGTGTATCGGAGAGTCCTCGGTTTGAATTAGGTCAGTCAAACACGTTTGGTACTATTGGCTATGGGTGCGTTCTAAAAATGACAGTCAGTTCTGTTATTTGCGTTAAAGAGACGGTTAAAACCATGACGGCGATGGCTGTTGGCTGGTTGCTCTCCTCTAATCAGTTCTTTTAAAAACTAGCTAAGGGTTGATCCGACACCTAAAGACCTCTCTGGATCTGCCATTTATGGCACATGCGCATAAGATGCTGTTTATAGTAAAAAAGTCCAAATTCCTTACGTTTCTAGCTCTGGACCTTTTTATACGAACCAATTTGTATTACACTTAATAAAATACCCATTTCAACAAATTTGACACACAAACTATATTAAATAAAACAATAATTTATACCAGGGAATTTAAGTGACTCAAATTACGATATTCATTTTTCACAGTTAAATTGTCTTTTCGTTCAAACAAAGATCTAGGGAGAGGTAGATTCCCTTTTTTTTTCCGACAGATTTTATGTTTAATTACACTTCAGTCCAATCACAACTTGTCTCTTATGGTTAATTACATTTCAGTCCAATCACAGCCTATCTTTTATGTTTAATTACACTTCAGTCCAATCATAGCCTATCTATTATGTTTATTCCTAGTTAATTTCATGTAACTACATAATTATTTTGTTTTACATTAGCTGAGAAAAGTGAAAAATAATTACAGATTTGTGTTTGGTTTCTTTGTTGTAATATCAATACGTATTGTACTGGTATATCTCACAGGCTTCAATAACCTAATTTTCCATATTCAAGCCAGATGAATATTTTAAAATAAAGAAAATATTCGTAGTAATACATTTATTTCCACAGATATTATAATAAGTATGAGATGCTGTTAATTAAAAGTTAGTTTTTGTTCTTGTTTTGTGGGCTGGTATTTATTGTGCTTTGTTTCGAAATTCTGTGCAAAGCTACTACAAGAAATATCTGCACACAGCACTCGTCTTTTGGAACTGACATACCAGAGTGGTAGCTGTCAGTTAGCAGCATCCGTCACCAGTTTTGGGGCTGTTCTTGTTTGGTGGAACAGTAAGATTGTCATTATTACAACACATTCATTGCCCTAAAGTGTATTGTTGTTTTTTGTGGGTTTTTTTTGTTGTTGTTGTTTTTGCAACGACGGCTAATTTATTATACAGGTGAGAGAAATAACCAAAATTTATCAGTTTAGAATTTTATTGTAATTTAATTATACGTTTTAATCAAAATACTTTAATTACAAGTGTTTGTTTACTATGAGCTTTCTTAATTGGTCAAAAGAAAGTTTCTAATTTCCTTATTTGGTCTGAACAAATGTTTCAACCTTCCACATTTGGTCTGAACAAATGTTTCAACCTTCCACATTTGGTCTGAACAAATGTTTCAACCTTCCACATTTAGTCTGAACAAATGTTTCAACCTTCCACATTTGGTCTGAACAAATGTTTCAACCTTCCACATTTGGTCTGAACAAATGTTTCAACCTTCCACATTTGGTCTGAACAAATGTTTCAACCTTTTACATTTGGTCTGAACAAATGTTTCAACCTTCCACATTTGGTCTGAACAAATGTTTCAACCTTCCACATTTAGTCTGAACAAATGTTTCAACCTTCCACATTTGGTCTGAACAAATGTTTCAACCTTCCACATTTAGTCTGAACAAATGTTTCAACCTTTTACATTTGGGCAGAAAGAAACATTTGAGCTTCTGCATTTAGGTAAATGAATTATGATGATTTAAAAATATTTTCTGTTGAAGTGAGCTAGTGTGTTGTAAGTACATTTGACGCACGAGACTGTGGCTTGCAGTTTTGTTGAAGTGAGCGAGTTTACAGTTGGCATACGAATGTTTGACTTGAGAATTATCTATACATTTTAAAACTATAAAAAGAAACAAACATCAAGAAAACTCACTAAAAAAAGTGTTTACTAGCGATAGGAAACAACAGTAAGCTTAAGCTAGTGTTATGACCAGCACTATAGTGTTATAACGTGAACCTAATATAAAACTTATTCAATGCTGATTTTGGGTGATTTCATAACTACCCTAGGAAGAGAGGGAGAAATCTTTAAAAAATACATTTATATATGGATATTCCTGAAAGAAAGCAAACGCGTGTATATCAATTCCAACAACTTCAGATCAAAGTAATATACCCTCATATATCACCAGTAACTACTAGCCCCATGACTATTGTAGTTAATTTAATGACCGAACTAACTAGAGCATGCAACGTTATAGAACAAAAGCGTATCATGATCAGAATGCATTGCTTCATCAACTGGGGACTCTTGTCGTTTATCGACATTTTCAGCCATAATCCTAGAAATATCTCACACACCATACACCAGGATAACTATGTAACCTAGCACTATTATATATATTTAAATCAAGTTGAAATTCCAGCGACAGTTATTCTGTCACGACTAACCAGATTTTTTAACAGAAACCAGAACATCAGCCCTTGTTGAACGGCTGTGATCATGAGAGAGATCTTATCTCGTGTAATGATCACCTCACCAAGAGTGATTACAAACGCAATTATAATTTTGTTTGTCTTCAGGCGATAGTCTTTAATTTTCAGATGTTTGTTTTGGTATTTCGGAGCTAGAATTCGATTAGTACTAACGTTTTATTGTCTTACTGTGTTACATGGGTCTCAGTAATTATTAAAGATACAACATCGAACACATACAGTGTACTGATAGCATTATACCGTATCGTATGCATGTGTGTCATTTAAATCTAACCACGCACGTATAATATATGTATACGTATAAGTAATATATATATATATATGTAATTTACCTTTGTTGTTAAGGGTATTTTCAGCCATAATCCTAGTAACACTACCAATAAACACTGTCTTATTCGATTCTTTATACACACGTATAAGAATCAGAATTTATTATACACATTTTACAAAAAACGCTTATTATATGAATATTTCGTTATGTCTTTGTATCCAACAAAAGATGTGTGGATGTGGCACAAACTGAAACACCAAGTGTTTCATATTGAACACGTGTTGCACAAACAAACTGAAACACCAAGTGTTTCGTATTGAACACATGTTGCACAAATAAAGTGAAACACCAACTGTTTCGTACTGGACATGTGCTGCTTCGATGGAGAGCTTGGACTCTCATTTTCTAGAAATTACATTCATTAACCAGCTTGCAATGTGCTTTTCAGAGCCATTATTGCACGTGCTCAGATTTTATGATATTTTGTTTCGCTGAACGTTCTCAATCACGTGATAATATCATAATCTTGTCACTTTCTTCCACTTAAAACGTCACATATCGTTTTCAGAAAGACATTAGAATATTCAACTTGGAAGGAATATTCTGAAGGTGTTCCTCCTGTAAGCAGTGAACATTATTTTAGACAAATAATGTATGTTCAAATAATGCACTTCTACCTTGAGATTGTAGTGTGAGATTACTCCACTGACTTACTGTTTATCATATACCATAAATCAGGTTGTCTTTTACAATACATTGACGTGTGAATCATGATGATACAGTTTGCACATGTACACTACTAGGATGGTTTCAGATGTTCACTATATGCTGTACAAAAGTTATCTACGCTGGCCGTCCATACTCTGACCTGACAGACCACAGTGAAGGCAATCACTGTCAGACGGCAGAGAAGTTCAATCACATTTTTCTATTTTACCATCAGTATTATAAATCTCCCACCACCCTAAAGTGTAAATGGTTTCTTTTTATGGCAGCGAGATGTAAGTATGGATCTTCGGATCCACTGTCTGGCATCCTAATTAGTGGATCACATCCGTCATGTAACCTTTTTTCAGAGTGGTTTCTTACTTATAATACAAATATCAACATATTTTAAAAGATTCATATAAAAAGAGCTCTAAGAAACAAAACTACAAATGTTTATATTCATGTAAGGCCTGCGAATCATGGGTTTGAATCCTGTTATCGAATATGCTCTCCCCTTCATCCTTGGGAGAGCTGTAATATGATGGTTAATCACAGTATTTCTTGGTAATGAGTAACCCAAGTGTTGGTGGTGCATGGTGTTTATCTAGCTCTCTTCCGTCTATCATATCACTTCAGAATTAGGGACGGCTGGCGCTAATGGACCTCGAGCAGCTTCGCGTGATGTTCAACAAACAAACAAATAATTTGTTTGCAAATAAAAATAAGTAAAATAGTTATCACCAATTGACTGAAACCATCAAATAACACTGAATGTCGTTAAGATACCTTTCCATATTTGAGAACAAATGTTTGTAGGTCACCTAAAGTGTTAGACAAACATTCTTGTTAAAAAACAAAGCAACATTTCTGTTTTTCAATTTGAAAGATCACGTCAAGGAATCACGTCCAAAAAAAAAAATACGTTAGTTTCTTTGTAATTACAGCGTTTTAAAACAAGGATAATTTAGTAGTGTGGTAAGTAAAAACTATTTAAAGTTATGTAAGTCTGCCATGATGAATGTAAAATAAAACTACTGGCAGTAGTTGTAGAACTAGAAACTGTGTTATTTATGGAAACTAGCGAGTTTCGGTTTTGAAATATCTGAAACACTCTTTAAAAAAAGAATCGAACTTCAATGCTCGATAAGGGGTGGAGTTTCTTTAAGCTAAATGTCCAGTGGTTCGTGTTTCGAACCATGAATTCGAACGTTACCACCGTAAGATACAAATTGTACTCTGTACTCTAATCAAGTCAAATTCGTGGCAGTAATTTAGATTTAAAAATTTTTCTAGCCTCAAATAAGATTTTGGGGCCTGAAAGACAATTCCCGGTATGGTCAGAAACTTCTCACGGCTCGATCAAATAAGAATTACCGGTGGGTGCTGTTAACTAGCTGTCTTCCCTCGTCTGTGACGTCATAATTAAGAACGACTAGTGCACAGAGCCTTTGAGTAGCTTTGAAAGAATATCCAAAAACAACGAGACAAATATGAAAAGAAGAAAAAAAGGAAATTGCTAGAATATGTAGCGAATAGGCCTAGCTAGGCAGTCGCAAAACTATCGAAACGAAATAATCACATACACGAAATAATATGCATTCATATCCCCAACACTGATTTGCACATGAAACAATCTTCTTCATACGTCACAGAATGTTCCATCTGTTGTAGTGTTTGTTGTAAGGTATGGAAAACATAAAGTCAGTTTTTTGTCATCTTACCAACAGAACACTTTAGTCTGAGATAAAAAGCGTTTTACTTGCACATGATACTGGGAATGCAAAATTACATTTAAATATGTTTCAGTTCTCATATGCAGAACTACTTGAAGACACTTATGTCTAAACATGGAAACGTTCTTAACGTGAAAGGACGTATTACATGCTGATAATTTGAGACACTTCATTACTCATACACTCTTAGTTTTCTAATTATTTTATTTGTTTTTCATCATGAAGAGACACAAAATGTTATTTTGTTCTAATTAGTTTGATTTGTTTTCATTATAAAGAGATACAAAATGTCATTTTGTTTTAATTACTTTGATTTGTTTTTTCATCATAAAGAGATACAAAATGTCATTTTGTTTTAATTACTTTGATTTGTTTTTCATCATAAAGAGATACAAAATGTCATTTTGTTTTAATTAGTTTGATTTGTTTTTCATCATAAAGACATACAAAATGTCATTTTGTTCTAATTAATTTGATTTGTTTTTCATCATAAAGAGATACAAAATGTCATTTTGTTCTAATTAGTTTGATTTGTTTTCATCATAAAGAGATACAAAATGTCATTTTGTTCTAATTAATTTGATTTGTTTTCATTATAAAGAGATATAAAATGTCATTTTGTTCTAATTAGTTTGATTTGTTTTTTATCATAAAGAGATACAAAATGTCAATTTGTTCTAATTAATTTGATTTGTTTTTCATCATAAAGAGATACAAAATGTCATTTTGTTCTAATTACTTTGATTTGTTTTTCATCATAAAGAGATACAAAATGTCAATTTGTTCTAATTAATTTGATTTGTTTTTCATCATAAAGAGATACAAAACGTCATTTTGTTCTAATTACTTTGATTTGTTTTTCATCATAAAGAGATACAAAATGTCATTTCTATTTGTAGTGAACCTTTTGTTATTCGTGTTTTTTATGTTAGTTTATGCTTGTCTCTTAATTTCTCAGTCTACATATTCCTCTTGCTAACACTTATTAAATTCAATAAAAATATTTTAAAGATACCAGAACTGATATTAAATCATGCTGGTAATATTTCAAGATCCTTAAATTCTGATTTTCTAACCTGCTTGTCACCTTCATCGATCTCATCATGAGTAATTTCAATAAAAGATATTTGATATTAAATCTGTAATGAGTATAATACTGACTGGCTGAACCGTAAATAAGGCCAAGCAGAAAAAAAATATCTTAATAATTGGTAGAAATCAAGATGTAGGCGAAAAACTGTTGCATTTTTTTTAAAAGTGATATTAATCAAGAACAGCAAGTTATCTCAAGATATACCATAGTTTAACTTGTTAACTATTATATTATAAGGACAGTTCTCCGTGTGCATGTTGTATTCCAACGTTTAACACGTGTTAGGATTTTTATTCCTATGTTACAAGAACATTTGTTTATTGTAAGACTGCAGATGTGCCATTTAACCAGTGGGAGTTACAGTGTTACGTCATATGAAGGTAATCAACTGATTTCATATCTGATGAATAATTTAAACAACTATTTGTAATTTCTTCATATACTATAACAAAATAAAGGTAAAATGAGCTATGAGAAGTGGTTTTTGGGGTAACATAATGAGAAATATAAAAGAAATGCCATTAAGTACCGCTTGAAATGTATAGAATAATTGGTCAGTTTCAAGAATTCCCTTGGCAACGAAACAATATTGACTAAACATTAAGAAAACATCAAACGTATTTATTACTAGAATGAACTGTGATTAAGAAAATGTTTAGTTGCAAAACACGTGCTTTGATCGGTTAGGAAATTATATTTGAATCACGTACAAACCAAATCAGACGTCATCAGATAATGTTTAATTCAAATCAAAAAGAAAAGATCTGACCAGTCGACTTATACGGTTCCTGTCAACTCGAGCTGCTAAAGACAAGCATTTAAATGCTTTCAAGATTATTTGTAATATCCATAATTTATCATTTGAGATAATTTTAGAATATCAATTTAGGAAACTACAGACATCTTAGTTTTACAACTGACTTTAGTTACATAATGAATTAAAGTTAATAGTAAAATCACCTTGAATTTTTTATGAGTAATATCTGAGTTCAGTGGTTCGTAAAATGTTGTATTAGTGAACTTTGTAGTTAGTACTGCTGTTTAGTATAATGGATTAACGTTGTTCTCTGGACAATATAGAGGATTAACGTTGTATAAGTGTACTTTGTAGACAGTGTTACTGTTTAGTATAATGGATTAACATTGTTTTAGTGAACTTTGTAGCCAGTGTTACTGTTTAGTATAATGGATTAACGTTGTTCTCTGGACAATATAGAGGATTAACGTTGTATTAGTGAACTTTGTAGACAGTGTTACTGTTTAGTATAATGGATTAACATTGTTTTAGTGGACTTTGTAGCCAGTGTTACTGTTTAGTATAATGGATTAACGTTGTTCTCTGGACAATAATAGAGGATTAACGTTGTATTAGTGAACTTTGTAGACAGTGTTACTGTTTAGTATAATGGATTAACATTGTTTTAGTGAACTTTGTAGACAGTGTTACTGTTTAGTATAATGGATTAACATTGTTTTAGTGAACTTTGTAGCCAGTGTTACTGTTTAGTATAATGGATTAACGTTGTTCTCTGGACAATATAGAGGATTAACGTTGTATTAGTGAACTTTGAGACAGTGTTACTGTTTAGTATAATGGATTAACATTGTTTTAGTGAACTTTGTAGACAGTGTTACTGTTTAGTATAATGGATTAACATTGTTTTAGTGAACTTTGTAGCCAGTGTTACTGTTTAGTATAATGGATTAACATTGTTCTCTGGACAATATAGAGGATTAACATTGTTCTCTGGACAATATAGAGGATTAACGTTGTTCTCTGGACAATATAGAGGATTAACATTGTTCTCTGGACAATATAAAGGATTAACGTTGTTCTCTGGACAATATAGAGGATTAATGTTATATTAGTGATCTTTGTAAAAAATTCTGTAAATAATGTTCACATGAGTAATTAACATTATTTATTATAGAAAATTAATAAAGTACTTATAAAATGTATTAACCACATTGACAGTTAAATGTAATTAGTAGCTGATTAACTTGAATGTATTCTAAAGATGGCTGGTATGGATATTAAAACTTTAATTAAGTTAAAGTGTTAATACATATATCAGCCGTCTTGAGAATATATTTTTACTTCAAATGAGTTTCTCGTCATCACGAATCACTGACTAGCTTGAGTTTTTGAAAAGTGCATTAATAGTTAAAAAAAAAAACGAGTTAATTCTTTAACTCATTTCCTAATATGGTGTGAGGGAGATATTAAGTTCACTTCAGGATGAGCCACAAGAATGTCATCCTAGCAGGGAATATCTCACGACCCTGAGGAGGTATGCAGTAATTAGAGTTGTTAACACTACTGTCAGTTGCTAGGAGGTTCACATTTAGGTAGATCATTTACTGGACGTGCGTGAGGTACCAGACTCGATCCTGGGAATCATAAAGAAATCTGACGAGAAAAGTAACACCCGACTAGTGATCGTCCCACAACCCTAATTTTAGACCCGTATTGTTGTTAGATAAGAATGAACATGGTATAATCACGTACCCTTTTATCTGTGAAACAAAAAAGCTTTTCCAGTCCAATTGGTAAAGCTTGGGACGTAAGGGATCGAACTATGCCTTACGAATGAATAATTAGTACTGTATGAAAATTTATATTCATTATAACTGGGAAAGATAATCTTCATAGGTAATGCATATACAACAGCCTTATAATGAGTACCAGAAATCACCTATTACAGAGAAAAATAGTATTTACTTTTAATGAACATTTGTAACAGGAATCACTACTTGGTATTGTGTAGATTCTTATTAATATCCGCACAATGATAAAGTGTTTAAATCACTATATAATAACTAAATAGAGTAAAGATTATTTCTAGTTGAGCACATAACTACACAAAGGGTGATCTGTGCTCTGCCAACCACGAATATCGAAACACAGTTTTTGCGTTATAAGTCTACGGAGTTGCTGCTGTGCCACAGGGAGCAGATATATAAAGGAAAGTTATGGAATTGTCCAATTCAGCTGTTTTTAAAAATAGAGTACCACTCATAAAATTCCACCAAGAAAAGCTGTTTATTTACTTAATATTTTATCATTACATTTTTATTGTGTGCTTAACTGATACATGCGCATAGAATATCCAGGTTCTAAAGATATTATGAACAGACATTCTATTGTTCCTTTTATTTCTCTACAGGAACATGGAAATGTGTGATAGTGTACAAAGATAACAAGTGTAGACGAGTACCACTGATGACAAGCACGTAAAATGTGGTTAAAACGGACCCACTTGGAAAGACTTATCGGACCACACATTAAAATGAGGTTGTCAAACAGGAAACAGAATATTAAAAGCTAATTGACTTTTAGACGTGAAAGTATGAATGATATACCTTTTTTTTTCAATAATAAAATTGAAAGTTTGTTATTAAGAACAAAACCACACAGTGGATATTGAACCACAGTCATTAATGTTATAAGCTCTTAGGTTTGATGCTAAGTCACTGAGTGGCTATATATTGAAAGCATAACAAATTTCCGAATTTGTAACTCGAATCTAAAACCTCAGTTTCAAGAAAAGAACTGAAAACGATAGAAAAGACACTGGGAATGTTTGGTTTGGTTTAAAATTTCGCGCAAAGCTACACGAGGGCTATCTGCGCTAGCCGTCCCTGATTTAATAGTGTAAGACTAAAGGAAGGTGACTATTCATCATCACCCAACGCCAACTCTTGGGCTACTCTTTTTACCAATGAATAGTGTGATTGACCGTCACATTGTAACGCCCTCACGGCTGAAAGGGCGAACATGTTTAGTACGACGGGGATTCGAACCCGCAACCCTCGGATTACAAGTCTAGTACCTTAACCACCTGGTCATGTCGATCCCGCTGGTACTGTATTTACAACATTCAGTAATAAATTTTCTAGTTGGAAAATTATAGTTAGGGTGTATGTAAGTAAGAACATTGCCTATTACATTGAAAGACAACAGAAGTTTTATTACTTCCACTAAAGGTTAACTTAAAATTTAGGGCTGAATCCCTGTGGTGGACAAAGCACTGGAAAAAATAATGGTTTCTAACTATTATGACAAATCGTTGGTGTAAAAGACTGGCTACAAAAAAAAAAAGATGAATGCCACGTGACTTTACTAGCAAAACATCTTCATCTGCAACCGGAAGGGCGGGTATGGCAATTTAAGGGTTGAAGGTTCGAATCTCCGTCACCAAATTTGCTCGTCCTTTCAACCAATGAAGCGTTATAATGTGGTGGTAGACCACATTATTCGTTGATAAAAAAGTGTTCCAAGAATTGGCGGTGGGTAACGTTGACTAGCAGTCTTTCCTCTAGTCTATGACTATTAAATTATTAGGGACGGATAGCGAGTATATTCCTCGTACAGCTTTGCACGAAATTAAAAACAAAACTTAAACCAACTCAACTGGAAAAGATATTAAGATTCATTCAAGCATTTCTGTGAGTGTATAGAAAAACACTAGCTTCTCAAGATAGATGCATCATTAATTACAGACAATAGGAAGAGATGTCTTTACTGGCGAAACCATGGTCGTTAATAAATAAAGTCTTTATGAAACGTACAATTGTCTTTACATTTCTTCAATTCTGTAATAACGAAGTTTCACCAAACACTGACGGTTTGAAGTATCAATTACATGTAATGAACTGTAATCCTCTTATCTGTTATATATATAAATATACTTGTGTGTATGTGTGTTTTCTTATAGCAAAGCCACATCGGGTTATCTGCTGAGCCCATCGAGGGGAGTCGAACCCCTAATTTTAAAATATATTTGTTCTTCTACTCATCTGTTGTCCACGTTAACATATAGTTTTGTATTAATTCTAAAATAAATAAAGTTTTATTATTTCAGAAGAAAGCGTTTCGCTCAAGCAGGCTACATTCGTTTGAAAGCAGTTAAGAATGTGATGTGTTATTATGATCCACCACTGGTAAAGCCCTTCAGTAGCAATGCACTCACAATGCTAAAAACCGGATTAGGATACCTGTGGTGGGCAGAGCACATATAGCCCATGGTTTAGCTTTATACAACTTCAAACAAACAAAGAAACAAACCACAAAATGTAAATCTTAACACTATGTTTACACTTCACTGACCCGACCCCTCTTGACACTTGAATGACCCAGGGTTATTATTTAGAATCCCCATGTACTTGTACCAGGGGCATGTCATAAGGGTCCTGTTTGAATGAACATATTGATCAAATTTCAGGGTCTAAAAATAACCCCTCGAAATTTCGGCGTCACTAAATAAAAGATTTACCTATCTACTCTGTGTTTATTTGCAGCTAAACAGAACGCCACACAATGGGCTGTCTGTGTTATGCCCATCACAGAAAGAAACCCTTTTAGTGTTGTAAGTCCACACAGTGGTCTCACTGCCACTAGAGGGCTTCATTTAGTGTGGAAAATATTTGTTGTAGGACATAAATAATGAAATTATAAGAAATGCCCGCTGATTCTTTCTTTACGTGTTTATTAAATATGGTAGATAGTTGATTGCATTAACTAAATTACCTCGAAATGTCTCGTGAGAAACACTTTTACTATTTTTATTTCCCACTATCGAGGTGTCTTATTTTTTTCCAACATCAATAAAGTTACTTTAGAGGAAATTGAAACTGTTTTCCAGAAATAAGATAGCTATAATTTTCTTCAGTGAGACGGTTTTTTGTATATTTTTCTCACTACAAATCCAATCTTCGAATGTCTTTCGTAATATTTGGAAGCGTCCTTTCAAATTTTAACTGGATTAGTAATGCAGTTTGCCTGTATTCAATGTGAACCCACTTTCTTAACTGGGCCAAGTCGCCTCCTTGCGTTTGTTTAAACAAATTAAAAATTACTACTAGGGAAAACAATTTACTGTTTACTGATTGTTTACAGCAGCAAACTGGAATACGTTCCTGTATTTTACAAAGAGACGTGTGCTATACAATCACAAAAACTATGGACTACTAATTCTAAACTTTGTTCAACGCAAGTTGGAGTTCACTACGACACATTTCTATTAATGTAAGCGAAATAATGACCAATATCTTCATAACATTAACTCAATATTTCACCATTACAGCTTTGTCAGGAGCTATCGACGTCCTATAAGTTCACTAATCCTGTTTAAACTAAACAGCATCACAGTAGTCTGTTAATGGAAACATTGTTACGAGTTTGTAAAAAAAAAATCTCATGTTGTATTAAATATAATATCAAACATTTCTAGCGAAATTAAAGATTTGAAATCTTAATCTCTGTATTAACTAATAACGGTGTTCCAAGTTATTTTCAACTAGATTGCTGAATTTGTGAAAATGTGGAAGTTTCTCAAGACTCTCTGATAGAAAAGTATTCAGCTTATGAGGATATCTACCAGTGATATAGGTCGTTACATTATTTACATTGTTGGACAAAGAATGTTTAGATCAGTCCACCATTTATTTTGATTCTATCATTGTGGATAGCAACCCTAAAGTTCGATCAGACGGCGATTCCTTTTTAAAGTGAAATTCAAAACATTTAAAACAAGTTTCTTGGTTTAACCTCATAAATTTATAAGTTATATATATAAACGGACTTACACAACAGAGAGGACGGACTTCTGACTAAGTCTTCCAACACTGTGAGTTATGAAATATGAAAGTTAAGAGATAAAATCAAATAAGACATCACCATAAAAAGATACAAAAGTTTGATAACACTGAATACGGCTTAATGAAAGGAAAGACCTTTAGAAAATTATGGCCAGAAAGCTCACAAATCTTTAAGTAAGCGTCACATGATGAAGAATTAAAACAATAGGAACAACATATAATCAATTGAATCAAAAGGTACTGATGTAAGTAGACTGAATTAAGACAATAGCAACAATATATAATCAATTGATTCAAAAGGTACTGATGTAAGTAGACTAAATTAAGACAATAGCAACAATATATAATCAATTGTTTCAAAAGGTACTGATGTAAATAGACTACGCTAAAACAATAGCAACAATATGTAATCAATTGATTCAAAAGGTACTGATGTAAGTAGACTAAATTAAGACAATAGCAACAATATATAATCAATTGTTTCAAAAGGTACTGATGTAAGTAGACTAAACTAAGACAATAGTAACAATATATAATCGATTGTTTCAAAAGGTACTGATGTAAGTAGACTAAATTAAGACAATAACAACAATATATAATCGATTGTTTCAAGAGGTACTGATATAATTAAACTAAATTAAGACAATAACTGTATAATCAATTGTTTCAAGAGGTACTTATGTAGTTAGACTACAGTAACAACCGTGAGAAGTTTGAGATAGAATTAATATAGTGGTCGGTAAGACTCAGCGACGAATTATATTTAGAAACGAAATAAACGCCTTGCAGTTTTCGTTAGTGTTTAAAGAAGCGCTTTTTCGTTTGAGACTATGTTTATTCGTTGCTTTATTTTATGAATTTATTTATTACAAGCTTGATTACCAGTCCTCTGCATGAAAGTTATATAAATTCATCATTATTGTAAGGTTATTGTAGGACATGAAAAGTTCATAACCTTATATTTAATTGAAAAAGACACAAAAGCCTATAAAAGTATATATCTTTTCACCGACTCAACAAACCTCCATACTGAATTTGGTGAAGATTCATGCTCACTTCCCGAAATAGTTACATGAACTTACAATAGACATCACTATTATCATATAGATAGCTAGTTACACGGACATTCAACAGACAGTACTATTATATTTATATAGATAAGTAGTTACATGGACATACAACAGACAGTACTATTATATTTATATATATAATTAATTACATGGTCATAAAATAGACAGTACTATTATATTTATATAGATAGGTAATTACAGGACTTACAACAGACAATGCTGTTATATTTATATAGATAAGTAGTTACATGAACATACAACTGACAGTACTGTTATATCTATATAGAATTTGTTTTAGGAAGGATGAAGAAGCGAACATGACAATTACTGAGCACACGAAATGTGGTTACAATGTAAGATTACACCAAAAACTGTAGAGTATAATATGTATTTTCGATACGATTGGTAAATATTACGAACAACTTTCGTTCACACTGAAACAACACTGAAAAGTGTGAACGCCGTAGTCCACGCATTACGTCGCGTCTGGTTTCACAAAACATAATATTGAACTGAAGTTACTGGTCCACACAGTACGTCTCTCCGGTTCTCAAAATTAATACCGAATAGTAT
>NC_134831.1:103578479-103618150 GCF_004210375.1 Tachypleus tridentatus
AGTAATGTTTAAACATGTTCTTCATCTCAGAGTGTTCCTCCCTGTCAGCTACACTACAAGAAAATATAAATGTAAAATAAATATAAAGTAATGTTTAAACATGTTCTGTCCCATCTCAGAGTGTTCCTCCCTGTCAGCTACACTACAAGAAAATATAAATGTAAAATAAATATAAAGTAATGTTTAAACATGTTCTGTCACATCTCAGAGTGTTCCTCCCTGTCAGCTACACTACAAGAAAATATAAATGTAAAATAAATATAAAGTAATGTTTAAACATGTTCTGTCAGTGTTCCTCCCCTGTCATCTCAGAGTGTTCCTCCCTGTCAGCTACACTACAAGAAAATATAAATGTAAAATAAATATAAAGTAATGTTTAAACATGTTCTGTCACATCTCAGAGTGTTCCTCCCTGTCAGCTACACTACAAGAAAATATAAATGTAAAATAAATATAAAGTAATGTTTAAACATGTTCTGTCACATCTCAGAGTGTTCCTCCCTGTCAGCTACACTACAAGAAAATATAAATGTAAAATAAATATAAAGTAATGTTTAAACATGTTCTGTCCCATCTCAGAGTGTTCCTCCCTGTCAGCTACACTACAAGAAGTAATGTTTAAACATGTTCTGTCCCATCTCAGAGTGTTCCTCCCTGTCAGCTACACTACAAGAAAATATAAATGTAAAATAAATATAAAGTAATGTTTAAACATGTTCTGTCACATCTCAGAGTGTTCCTCCCTGTCAGCTACACTACAAGAAAATATAAATGTAAAATAAATATAAAGTAATGTTTAAACATGTTCTGTCACATCTCAGAGTGTTCCTCCCTGTCAGCTACACTACAAGAAAATATAAATGTAAAATAAATATAAAGTAATGTTTAAACATGTTCTGTCACATCTCAGAGTGTTCCTCCCTGTCAGCTACACTACAAGAAAATATAAATGTAAAATAAATATAAAGTAATGTTTAAACATGTTCTGTCCCATCTCAGAGTGTTCCTCCCTGTCAGCTACACTACAAGAAAATATAAATGTAAAATAAATATAAAGTAATGTTTAAACATGTTCTGTCACATCTCAGAGTGTTCCTCCCTGTCAGCTACACTACAAGAAAATATAAATGTAAAATAAATATAAAGTAATGTTTAAACATGTTCTGTCCCATCTCAGAGTGTTCCTCCCTGTCAGCTACACTACAAGAAAATATAAATGTAAAATAAATATAAAGTAATGTTTAAACATGTTCTGTCACATCTCAGAGTGTTCCTCCCTGTCAGCTACACTACAAGAAAATATAAATGTAAAATAAATATAAAGTAATGTTTAAACATGTTCTGTCACATCTCAGAGTGTTCCTCCCTGTCAGCTACACTACAAGAAAATATAAATGTAAAATAAATATAAAGTAATGTTTAAACATGTTCTGTCACATCTCAGAGTGTTCCTCCCTGTCAGCTACACTACAAGAAAATATAAATGTAAAATAAATATAAAGTAATGTTTAAACATGTTCTGTCACATCTCAGAGTGTTCCTCCCTGTCAGCTACACTACAAGAAAATATAAATGTAAAATAAATATAAAGTAATGTTTAAACATGTTCTGTCACATCTCAGAGTGTTCCTCCCTGTCAGCTACACTACAAGAAAATATAAATGTAAAATAAATATAAAGTAATGTTTAAACAACATCTCAGAGTGTTCTGTACAAGAAAATATAAATGTAAAATAAATATAAAGTAATGTTTAAACATGTTCTGTCCCATCTCAGAGTGTTCCTCCCTGTCAGCTACACTACAAGAAAATATAAATGTAAAATAAATATAAAGTAATGTTTAAACATGTTCTGTCACATCTCAGAGTGTTCCTCCCTGTCAGCTACACTACAAGAAAATATAAATGTAAAATAAATATAAAGTAATGTTTAAACATGTTCTGTCACATCTCAGAGTGTTCCTCCCTGTCAGCTACACTACAAGAAAATATAAATGTAAAATAAATATAAAGTAATGTTTAAACATGTTCTGTCACATCTCAGAGTGTTCCTCCCTGTCAGCTACACTACAAGAAAATATAAATGTAAAATAAATATAAAGTAATGTTTAAACATGTTCTGTCACATCTCAGAGTGTTCCTCCCTGTCAGCTACACTACAAGAAAATATAAATGTAAAATAAATATAAAGTAATGTTTAAACATGTTCTGTCCCATCTCAGAGTGTTCCTCCCTGTCAGCTACACTACAAGAAAATATAAATGTAAAATAAATATAAAGTAATGTTTAAACATGTTCTGTCACATCTCAGAGTGTTCCTCCCTGTCAGCTACACTACAAGAAAATATAAATGTAAAATAAATATAAAGTAATGTTTAAACATGTTCTGTCATCCATCTCAGAGTGTTCCTCCCTGTCAGCTACACTACAAGAAAATATAAATGTAAAATAAATATAAAGTAATGTTTAAACATGTTCTGTCACATCTCAGAGTGTTCCTCCCTGTCAGCTACACTACAAGAAAATATAAATGTAAAATAAATATAAAGTAATGTTTAAACATGTTCTGTCACATCTCAGAGTGTTCCTCCCTGTCAGCTACACTACAAGAAAATATAAATGTAAAATAAATATAAAGTAATGTTTAAACATGTTCTGTACATCTCAGAGTGTTCCTCCCTGTCAGCTACACTACAAGAAAATATAAATGTAAAATAAATATAAAGTAATGTTTAAACATGTTCTGTCACATCTCAGAGTGTTCCTCCCTGTCAGCTACACTACAAGAAAATATAAATGTAAAATAAATATAAAGTAATGTTTAAACATGTTCTGTCACATCTCAGAGTGTTCCTCCCTGTCAGCTACACTACAAGAAAATATAAATGTAAAATAAATATAAAGTAATGTTTAAACATGTTCTGTCCCATCTCAGAGTGTTCCTCCCTGTCAGCTACACTATAAAGAAAATATAAATGTACACTACAAGAAAATATAAAAATAAATATAAAGTAATGTTTAAACATGTTCTTTCACATCTCAGAGTGTTCCTCCCTGTCAGCTACACTACAAGAAAATATAAATGTAAAATAAATATAAAGTAATGTTTAAACATGTTCTGTCACATCTCAGAGTGTTCCTCCCTGTCAGCTACACTACAAGAAAATATAAATGTAAAATAAATATAAAGTAATGTTTAAACATGTTCTGTCACATCTCAGAGTGTTCCTCCCTGTCAGCTACACTACAAGAAAATATAAATGTAAAATAAATATAAAGTAATGTTTAAACATGTTCTGTCACATCTCAGAGTGTTCCTCCCTGTCAGCTACACTACAAGAAAATATAAATGTAAAATAAATATAAAGTAATGTTTAAACATGTTCTGTCACATCTCAGAGTGTTCCTCCCTGTCAGCTACACTACAAGAAAATATAAATGTAAAATAAATATAAAGTAATGTTTAAACATGTTCTGTCACATCTCAGAGTGTTCCTCCCTGTCAGCTACACTACAAGAAAATATAAATGTAAAATAAATATAAAGTAATGTTTAAACATGTTCTGTCACATCTCAGAGTGTTCCTCCCTGTCAGCTACACTACAAGAAAATATAAATGTAAAATAAATATAAAGTAATGTTTAAACATGTTCTGTCACATCTCAGAGTGTTCCTCCCTGTCAGCTACACTACAAGAAAATATAAATGTAAAATAAATATAAAGTAATGTTTAAACATGTTCTGTCACATCTCAGAGTGTTCCTCCCTGTCAGCTACACTACAAGAAAATATAAATGTAAAATAAATATAAAGTAATGTTTAAACATGTTCTGTCACATCTCAGAGTGTTCCTCCCTGTCAGCTACACTACAAGAAAATATAAATGTAAAATAAATATAAAGTAATGTTTAAACATGTTCTGTCACATCTCAGAGTGTTCCTCCCTGTCAGCTACACTACAAGAAAATATAAATGTAAAATAAATATAAAGTAATGTTTAAACATGTTCTGTCACATCTCAGAGTGTTCCTCCCTGTCAGCTACACTACAAGAAAATATAAATGTAAAATAAATATAAAGTAATGTTTAAACATGTTCTGTCACATCTCAGAGTGTTCCTCCCTGTCAGCTACACTACAAGAAAATATAAATGTAAAATAAATATAAAGTAATGTTTAAACATGTTCTGTCACATCTCAGAGTGTTCCTCCCTGTCAGCTACACTACAAGAAAATATAAATGTAAAATAAATATAAAGTAATGTTTAAACATGTTCTGTCACATCTCAGAGTGTTCCTCCCTGTCAGCTACACTACAAGAAAATATAAATGTAAAATAAATATAAAGTAATGTTTAAACATGTTCTGTCACATCTCAGAGTGTTCCTCCCTGTCAGCTACACTACAAGAAAATATAAATGTAAAATAAATATAAAGTAATGTTTAAACATGTTCTGTCACATCTCAGAGTGTTCCTCCCTGTCAGCTACACTACAAGAAAATATAAATGTAAAATAAATATAAAGTAATGTTTAAACATGTTCTGTCACATCTCAGAGTGTTCCTCCCTGTCAGCTACACTACAAGAAAATATAAATGTAAAATAAATATAAAGTAATGTTTAAACATGTTCTGTCACATCTCAGAGTGTTCCTCCCTGTCAGCTACACTACAAGAAAATATAAATGTAAAATAAATATAAAGTAATGTTTAAACATGTTCTGTCACATCTCAGAGTGTTCCTCCCTGTCAGCTACACTACAAGAAAATATAAATGTAAAATAAATATAAAGTAATGTTTAAACATGTTCTGTCACATCTCAGAGTGTTCCTCCCTGTCAGCTACACTACAAGAAAATATAAATGTAAAATAAATATAAAGTAATGTTTAAACATGTTCTGTCACATCTCAGAGTGTTCCTCCCTGTCAGCTACACTACAAGAAAATATAAATGTAAAATAAATATAAAGTAATGTTTAAACATGTTCTGTCACATCTCAGAGTGTTCCTCCCTGTCAGCTACACTACAAGAAAATATAAATGTAAAATAAATATAAAGTAATGTTTAAACATGTTCTGTCACATCTCAGAGTGTTCCTCCCTGTCAGCTACACTACAAGAAAATATAAATGTAAAATTAAATATAAAGTAATGTTTAAACATGTTCTGTCACATCTCAGAGTATTCCTCCCTGTCAGCTACACTACAAGAAAATATAAATGTAAAATAAATATAAAGTAATGTTTAAACATGTTCTGTCACATCTCAGAGTGTTCCTCCCTGTCAGCTACACTACAAGAAAATATAAATGTAAAATAAATATAAAGTAATGTTTAAACATGTTCTGTCACATCTCAGAGTGTTCCTCCCTGTCAGCTACACTACAAGAAAATATAAATGTAAAATAAATATAAAGTAATGTTTAAACATGTTCTGTCACATCTCAGAGTGTTCCTCCCTGTCAGCTACACTACAAGAAAATATAAATGTAAAATAAATATAAAGTAATGTTTAAACATGTTCTGTCACATCTCAGAGTGTTCCTCCCTGTCAGCTACACTACAAGAAAATATAAATGTAAAATAAATATAAAGTAATGTTTAAACATGTTCTGTCACATCTCAGAGTGTTCCTCCCTGTCAGCTACACTACAAGAAAATATAAATGTAAAATAAATATAAAGTAATGTTTAAACATGTTCTGTCACATCTCAGAGTGTTCCTCCCTGTCAGCTACACTACAAGAAAATATAAATGTAAAATAAATATAAAGTAATGTTTAAACATGTTCTGTCACATCTCAGAGTGTTCCTCCCTGTCAGCTACACTACAAGAAAATATAAATGTAAAATAAATATAAAGTAATGTTTAAACATGTTCTGTCACATCTCAGAGTGTTCCTCCCTGTCAGCTACACTACAAGAAAATATAAATGTAAAATAAATATAAAGTAATGTTTAAACATGTTCTGTCACATCTCAGAGTGTTCCTCCCTGTCAGCTACACTACAAGAAAATATAAATGTAAAATAAATATAAAGTAATGTTTAAACATGTTCTGTCACATCTCAGAGTGTTCCTCCCTGTCAGCTACACTACAAGAAAATATAAATGTAAAATAAATATAAAGTAATGTTTAAACATGTTCTGTCACATCTCAGAGTGTTCCTCCCTGTCAGCTACACTACAAGAAAATATAAATGTAAAATAAATATAAAGTAATGTTTAAACATGTTCTGTCACATCTCAGAGTGTTCCTCCCTGTCAGCTACACTACAAGAAAATATAAATGTAAAATAAATATAAAGTAATGTTTAAACATGTTCTGTCACATCTCAGAGTGTTCCTCCCTGTCAGCTACACTACAAGAAAATATAAATGTAAAATAAATATAAAGTAATGTTTAAACATGTTCTGTCACATCTCAGAGTGTTCCTCCCTGTCAGCTACACTACAAGAAAATATAAATGTAAAATAAATATAAAGTAATGTTTAAACATGTTCTGTCACATCTCAGAGTGTTCCTCCCTGTCAGCTACACTACAAGAAAATATAAATGTAAAATAAATATAAAGTAATGTTTAAACATGTTCTGTCACATCTCAGAGTGTTCCTCCCTGTCAGCTACACTACAAGAAAATATAAATGTAAAATAAATATAAAGTAATGTTTAAACATGTTCTGTCACATCTCAGAGTGTTCCTCCCTGTCAGCTACACTACAAGAAAATATAAATGTAAAATAAATATAAAGTAATGTTTAAACATGTTCTGTCACATCTCAGAGTGTTCCTCCCTGTCAGCTACACTACAAGAAAATATAAATGTAAAATAAATATAAAGTAATGTTTAAACATGTTCTGTCACATCTCAGAGTGTTCCTCCCTGTCAGCTACACTACAAGAAAATATAAATGTAAAATAAATATAAAGTAATGTTTAAACATGTTCTGTCACATCTCAGAGTGTTCCTCCCTGTCAGCTACACTACAAGAAAATATAAATGTAAAATAAATATAAAGTAATGTTTAAACATGTTCTGTCACATCTCAGAGTGTTCCTCCCTGTCAGCTACACTACAAGAAAATATAAATGTAAAATAAATATAAAGTAATGTTTAAACATGTTCTGTCACATCTCAGAGTGTTCCTCCCTGTCAGCTACACTACAAGAAAATATAAATGTAAAATAAATATAAAGTAATGTTTAAACATGTTCTGTCACATCTCAGAGTGTTCCTCCCTGTCAGCTACACTACAAGAAAATATAAATGTAAAATAAATATAAAGTAATGTTTAAACATGTTCTGTCACATCTCAGAGTGTTCCTCCCTGTCAGCTACACTACAAGAAAATATAAATGTAAAATAAATATAAAGTAATGTTTAAACATGTTCTGTCACATCTCAGAGTGTTCCTCCCTGTCAGCTACACTACAAGAAAATATAAATGTAAAATAAATATAAAGTAATGTTTAAACATGTTCTGTCACATCTCAGAGTGTTCCTCCCTGTCAGCTACACTACAAGAAAATATAAATGTAAAATAAATATAAAGTAATGTTTAAACATGTTCTGTCACATCTCAGAGTGTTCCTCCCTGTCAGCTACACTACAAGAAAATATAAATGTAAAATAAATATAAAGTAATGTTTAAACATGTTCTGTCACATCTCAGAGTGTTCCTCCCTGTCAGCTACACTACAAGAAAATATAAATGTAAAATAAATATAAAGTAATGTTTAAACATGTTCTGTCACATCTCAGAGTGTTCCTCCCTGTCAGCTACACTACAAGAAAATATAAATGTAAAATAAATATAAAGTAATGTTTAAACATGTTCTGTCACATCTCAGAGTGTTCCTCCCTGTCAGCTACACTACAAGAAAATATAAATGTAAAATAAATATAAAGTAATGTTTAAACATGTTCTGTCACATCTCAGAGTGTTCCTCCCTGTCAGCTACACTACAAGAAAATATAAATGTAAAATAAATATAAAGTAATGTTTAAACATGTTCTGTCACATCTCAGAGTGTTCCTCCCTGTCAGCTACACTACAAGAAAATATAAATGTAAAATAAATATAAAGTAATGTTTAAACATGTTCTGTCACATCTCAGAGTGTTCCTCCCTGTCAGCTACACTACAAGAAAATATAAATGTAAAATAAATATAAAGTAATGTTTAAACATGTTCTGTCACATCTCAGAGTGTTCCTCCCTGTCAGCTACACTACAAGAAAATATAAATGTAAAATAAATATAAAGTAATGTTTAAACATGTTCTGTCACATCTCAGAGTGTTCCTCCCTGTCAGCTACACTACAAGAAAATATAAATGTAAAATAAATATAAAGTAATGTTTAAACATGTTCTGTCACATCTCAGAGTGTTCCTCCCTGTCAGCTACACTACAAGAAAATATAAATGTAAAATAAATATAAAGTAATGTTTAAACATGTTCTGTCCCATCTCAGAGTGTTCCTCCCTGTCAGCTACACTACAAGAAAATATAAATGTAAAATAAATATAAAGTAATGTTTAAACATGTTCTGTCACATCTCAGAGTGTTCCTCCCTGTCAGCTACACTACAAGAAAATATAAATGTAAAATAAATATAAAGTAATGTTTAAACATGTTCTGTCCCATCTCAGAGTGTTCCTCCCTGTCAGCTACACTACAAGAAAATATAAATGTAAAATAAATATAAAGTAATGTTTAAACATGTTCTGTCACATCTCAGAGTGTTCCTCCCTGTCAGCTACACTACAAGAAAATATAAATGTAAAATAAATATAAAGTAATGTTTAAACATGTTCTGTCACATCTCAGAGTGTTCCTCCCTGTCAGCTACACTACAAGAAAATATAAATGTAAAATAAATATAAAGTAATGTTTAAACATGTTCTGTCACATCTCAGAGTGTTCCTCCCTGTCAGCTACACTACAAGAAAATATAAATGTAAAATAAATATAAAGTAATGTTTAAACATGTTCTGTCACATCTCAGAGTGTTCCTCCCTGTCAGCTACACTACAAGAAAATATAAATGTAAAATAAATATAAAGTAATGTTTAAACATGTTCTGTCACATCTCAGAGTGTTCCTCCCTGTCAGCTACACTACAAGAAAATATAAATGTAAAATAAATATAAAGTAATGTTTAAACATGTTCTGTCCCATCTCAGAGTGTTCCTCCCTGTCAGCTACACTACAAGAAAATATAAATGTAAAATAAATATAAAGTAATGTTTAAACATGTTCTGTCACATCTCAGAGTGTTCCTCCCTGTCAGCTACACTACAAGAAAATATAAATGTAAAATAAATATAAAGTAATGTTTAAACATGTTCTGTCACATCTCAGAGTGTTCCTCCCTGTCAGCTACACTACAAGAAAATATAAATGTAAAATAAATATAAAGTAATGTTTAAACATGTTCTGTCACATCTCAGAGTGTTCCTCCCTGTCAGCTACACTACAAGAAAATATAAATGTAAAATAAATATAAAGTAATGTTTAAACATGTTCTGTCACATCTCAGAGTGTTCCTCCCTGTCAGCTACACTACAAGAAAATATAAATGTAAAATAAATATAAAGTAATGTTTAAACATGTTCTGTCACATCTCAGAGTGTTCCTCCCTGTCAGCTACACTACAAGAAAATATAAATGTAAAATAAATATAAAGTAATGTTTAAACATGTTCTGTCACATCTCAGAGTGTTCCTCCCTGTCAGCTACACTACAAGAAAATATAAATGTAAAATAAATATAAAGTAATGTTTAAACATGTTCTGTCACATCTCAGAGTGTTCCTCCCTGTCAGCTACACTACAAGAAAATATAAATGTAAAATAAATATAAAGTAATGTTTAAACATGTTCTGTCACATCTCAGAGTGTTCCTCCCTGTCAGCTACACTACAAGAAAATATAAATGTAAAATAAATATAAAGTAATGTTTAAACATGTTCTGTCACATCTCAGAGTGTTCCTCCCTGTCAGCTACACTACAAGAAAATATAAATGTAAAATAAATATAAAGTAATGTTTAAACATGTTCTGTCACATCTCAGAGTGTTCCTCCCTGTCAGCTACACTACAAGAAAATATAAATGTAAAATAAATATAAAGTAATGTTTAAACATGTTCTGTCCCATCTCAGAGTGTTCCTCCCTGTCAGCTACACTACAAGAAAATATAAATGTAAAATAAATATAAAGTAATGTTTAAACATGTTCTGTCACATCTCAGAGTGTTCCTCCCTGTCAGCTACACTACAAGAAAATATAAATGTAAAATAAATATAAAGTAATGTTTAAACATGTTCTGTCCCATCTCAGAGTGTTCCTCCCTGTCAGCTACACTACAAGAAAATATAAATGTAAAATAAATATAAAGTAATGTTTAAACATGTTCTGTCACATCTCAGAGTGTTCCTCCCTGTCAGCTACACTACAAGAAAATATAAATGTAAAATAAATATAAAGTAATGTTTAAACATGTTCTGTCACATCTCAGAGTGTTCCTCCCTGTCAGCTACACTACAAGAAAATATAAATGTAAAATAAATATAAAGTAATGTTTAAACATGTTCTGTCACATCTCAGAGTGTTCCTCCCTGTCAGCTACACTACAAGAAAATATAAATGTAAAATAAATATAAAGTAATGTTTAAACATGTTCTGTCCCATCTCAGAGTGTTCCTCCCTGTCAGCTACACTACAAGAAAATATAAATGTAAAATAAATATAAAGTAATGTTTAAACATGTTCTGTCACATCTCAGAGTGTTCCTCCCTGTCAGCTACACTACAAGAAAATATAAATGTAAAATAAATATAAAGTAATGTTTAAACATGTTCTGTCCCATCTCAGAGTGTTCCTCCCTGTCAGCTACACTACAAGAAAATATAAATGTAAAATAAATATAAAGTAATGTTTAAACATGTTCTGTCACATCTCAGAGTGTTCCTCCCTGTCAGCTACACTACAAGAAAATATAAATGTAAAATAAATATAAAGTAATGTTTAAACATGTTCTGTCCCATCTCAGAGTGTTCCTCCCTGTCAGCTACACTACAAGAAAATATAAATGTAAAATAAATATAAAGTAATGTTTAAACATGTTCTGTCACATCTCAGAGTGTTCCTCCCTGTCAGCTACACTACAAGAAAATATAAATGTAAAATAAATATAAAGTAATGTTTAAACATGTTCTGTCCCATCTCAGAGTGTTCCTCCCTGTCAGCTACACTACAAGAAAATATAAATGTAAAATAAATATAAAGTAATGTTTAAACATGTTCTGTCACATCTCAGAGTGTTCCTCCCTGTCAGCTACACTACAAGAAAATATAAATGTAAAATAAATATAAAGTAATGTTTAAACATGTTCTGTCACATCTCAGAGTGTTCCTCCCTGTCAGCTACACTACAAGAAAATATAAATGTAAAATAAATATAAAGTAATGTTTAAACATGTTCTGTCACATCTCAGAGTGTTCCTCCCTGTCAGCTACACTACAAGAAAATATAAATGTAAAATAAATATAAAGTAATGTTTAAACATGTTCTGTCACATCTCAGAGTGTTCCTCCCTGTCAGCTACACTACAAGAAAATATAAATGTAAAATAAATATAAAGTAATGTTTAAACATGTTCTGTCACATCTCAGAGTGTTCCTCCCTGTCAGCTACACTACAAGAAAATATAAATGTAAAATAAATATAAAGTAATGTTTAAACATGTTCTGTCCCATCTCAGAGTGTTCCTCCCTGTCAGCTACACTACAAGAAAATATAAATGTAAAATAAATATAAAGTAATGTTTAAACATGTTCTGTCACATCTCAGAGTGTTCCTCCCTGTCAGCTACACTACAAGAAAATATAAATGTAAAATAAATATAAAGTAATGTTTAAACATGTTCTGTCACATCTCAGAGTGTTCCTCCCTGTCAGCTACACTACAAGAAAATATAAATGTAAAATAAATATAAAGTAATGTTTAAACATGTTCTGTCACATCTCAGAGTGTTCCTCCCTGTCAGCTACACTACAAGAAAATATAAATGTAAAATAAATATAAAGTAATGTTTAAACATGTTCTGTCACATCTCAGAGTGTTCCTCCCTGTCAGCTACACTACAAGAAAATATAAATGTAAAATAAATATAAAGTAATGTTTAAACATGTTCTGTCACATCTCAGAGTGTTCCTCCCTGTCAGCTACACTACAAGAAAATATAAATGTAAAATAAATATAAAGTAATGTTTAAACATGTTCTGTCACATCTCAGAGTGTTCCTCCCTGTCAGCTACACTACAAGAAAATATAAATGTAAAATAAATATAAAGTAATGTTTAAACATGTTCTGTCCCATCTCAGAGTGTTCCTCCCTGTCAGCTACACTACAAGAAAATATAAATGTAAAATAAATATAAAGTAATGTTTAAACATGTTCTGTCACATCTCAGAGTGTTCCTCCCTGTCAGCTACACTACAAGAAAATATAAATGTAAAATAAATATAAAGTAATGTTTAAACATGTTCTGTCACATCTCAGAGTGTTCCTCCCTGTCAGCTACACTACAAGAAAATATAAATGTAAAATAAATATAAAGTAATGTTTAAACATGTTCTGTCACATCTCAGAGTGTTCCTCCCTGTCAGCTACACTACAAGAAAATATAAATGTAAAATAAATATAAAGTAATGTTTAAACATGTTCTGTCACATCTCAGAGTGTTCCTCCCTGTCAGCTACACTACAAGAAAATATAAATGTAAAATAAATATAAAGTAATGTTTAAACATGTTCTGTCCCATCTCAGAGTGTTCCTCCCTGTCAGCTACACTACAAGAAAATATAAATGTAAAATAAATATAAAGTAATGTTTAAACATGTTCTGTCACATCTCAGAGTGTTCCTCCCTGTCAGCTACACTACAAGAAAATATAAATGTAAAATAAATATAAAGTAATGTTTAAACATGTTCTGTCCCATCTCAGAGTGTTCCTCCCTGTCAGCTACACTACAAGAAAATATAAATGTAAAATAAATATAAAGTAATGTTTAAACATGTTCTGTCACATCTCAGAGTGTTCCTCCCTGTCAGCTACACTACAAGAAATATATAAATGTAAAATAAATATAAAGTAATGTTTAAACATGTTCTGTCCCATCTCAGAGTGTTCCTCCCTGTCAGCTACACTACAAGAAAATATAAATGTAAAATAAATATAAAGTAATGTTTAAACATGTTCTGTCACATCTCAGAGTGTTCCTCCCTGTCAGCTACACTACAAGAAAATATAAATGTAAAATAAATATAAAGTAATGTTTAAACATGTTCTGTCCCATCTCAGAGTGTTCCTCCCTGTCAGCTACACTACAAGAAAATATAAATGTAAAATAAATATAAAGTAATGTTTAAACATGTTCTGTCACATCTCAGAGTGTTCCTCCCTGTCAGCTACACTACAAGAAAATATAAATGTAAAATAAATATAAAGTAATGTTTAAACATGTTCTGTCACATCTCAGAGTGTTCCTCCCTGTCAGCTACACTACAAGAAAATATAAATGTAAAATAAATATAAAGTAATGTTTAAACATGTTCTGTCACATCTCAGAGTGTTCCTCCCTGTCAGCTACACTACAAGAAAATATAAATGTAAAATAAATATAAAGTAATGTTTAAACATGTTCTGTCACATCTCAGAGTGTTCCTCCCTGTCAGCTACACTACAAGAAAATATAAATGTAAAATAAATATAAAGTAATGTTTAAACATGTTCTGTCCCATCTCAGAGTGTTCCTCCCTGTCAGCTACACTACAAGAAAATATAAATGTAAAATAAATATAAAGTAATGTTTAAACATGTTCTGTCACATCTCAGAGTGTTCCTCCCTGTCAGCTACACTACAAGAAAATATAAATGTAAAATAAATATAAAGTAATGTTTAAACATGTTCTGTCCCATCTCAGAGTGTTCCTCCCTGTCAGCTACACTACAAGAAAATATAAATGTAAAATAAATATAAAGTAATGTTTAAACATGTTCTGTCACATCTCAGAGTGTTCCTCCCTGTCAGCTACACTACAAGAAAATATAAATGTAAAATAAATATAAAGTAATGTTTAAACATGTTCTGTCCCATCTCAGAGTGTTCCTCCCTGTCAGCTACACTACAAGAAAATATAAATGTAAAATAAATATAAAGTAATGTTTAAACATGTTCTGTCACATCTCAGAGTGTTCCTCCCTGTCAGCTACACTACAAGAAAATATAAATGTAAAATAAATATAAAGTAATGTTTAAACATGTTCTGTCCCATCTCAGAGTGTTCCTCCCTGTCAGCTACACTACAAGAAAATATAAATGTAAAATAAATATAAAGTAATGTTTAAACATGTTCTGTCACATCTCAGAGTGTTCCTCCCTGTCAGCTACACTACAAGAAAATATAAATGTAAAATAAATATAAAGTAATGTTTAAACATGTTCTGTCCCATCTCAGAGTGTTCCTCCCTGTCAGCTACACTACAAGAAAATATAAATGTAAAATAAATATAAAGTAATGTTTAAACATGTTCTGTCACATCTCAGAGTGTTCCTCCCTGTCAGCTACACTACAAGAAAATATAAATGTAAAATAAATATAAAGTAATGTTTAAACATGTTCTGTCCCATCTCAGAGTGTTCCTCCCTGTCAGCTACACTACAAGAAAATATAAATGTAAAATAAATATAAAGTAATGTTTAAACATGTTCTGTCACATCTCAGAGTGTTCCTCCCTGTCAGCTACACTACAAGAAAATATAAATGTAAAATAAATATAAAGTAATGTTTAAACATGTTCTGTCACATCTCAGAGTGTTCCTCCCTGTCAGCTACACTACAAGAAAATATAAATGTAAAATAAATATAAAGTAATGTTTAAACATGTTCTGTCACATCTCAGAGTGTTCCTCCCTGTCAGCTACACTACAAGAAAATATAAATGTAAAATAAATATAAAGTAATGTTTAAACATGTTCTGTCCCATCTCAGAGTGTTCCTCCCTGTCAGCTACACTACAAGAAAATATAAATGTAAAATAAATATAAAGTAATGTTTAAACATGTTCTGTCACATCTCAGAGTGTTCCTCCCTGTCAGCTACACTACAAGAAAATATAAATGTAAAATAAATATAAAGTAATGTTTAAACATGTTCTGTCACATCTCAGAGTGTTCCTCCCTGTCAGCTACACTACAAGAAAATATAAATGTAAAATAAATATAAAGTAATGTTTAAACATGTTCTGTCACATCTCAGAGTGTTCCTCCCTGTCAGCTACACTACAAGAAAATATAAATGTAAAATAAATATAAAGTAATGTTTAAACATGTTCTGTCACATCTCAGAGTGTTCCTCCCTGTCAGCTACACTACAAGAAAATATAAATGTAAAATAAATATAAAGTAATGTTTAAACATGTTCTGTCCCATCTCAGAGTGTTCCTCCCTGTCAGCTACACTACAAGAAAATATAAATGTAAAATAAATATAAAGTAATGTTTAAACATGTTCTGTCACATCTCAGAGTGTTCCTCCCTGTCAGCTACACTACAAGAAAATATAAATGTAAAATAAATATAAAGTAATGTTTAAACATGTTCTGTCACATCTCAGAGTGTTCCTCCCTGTCAGCTACACTACAAGAAAATATAAATGTAAAATAAATATAAAGTAATGTTTAAACATGTTCTGTCACATCTCAGAGTGTTCCTCCCTGTCAGCTACACTACAAGAAAATATAAATGTAAAATAAATATAAAGTAATGTTTAAACATGTTCTGTCACATCTCAGAGTGTTCCTCCCTGTCAGCTACACTACAAGAAAATATAAATGTAAAATAAATATAAAGTAATGTTTAAACATGTTCTGTCCCATCTCAGAGTGTTCCTCCCTGTCAGCTACACTACAAGAAAATATAAATGTAAAATAAATATAAAGTAATGTTTAAACATGTTCTGTCACATCTCAGAGTGTTCCTCCCTGTCAGCTACACTACAAGAAAATATAAATGTAAAATAAATATAAAGTAATGTTTAAACATGTTCTGTCACATCTCAGAGTGTTCCTCCCTGTCAGCTACACTACAAGAAAATATAAATGTAAAATAAATATAAAGTAATGTTTAAACATGTTCTGTCACATCTCAGAGTGTTCCTCCCTGTCAGCTACACTACAAGAAAATATAAATGTAAAATAAATATAAAGTAATGTTTAAACATGTTCTGTCACATCTCAGAGTGTTCCTCCCTGTCAGCTACACTACAAGAAAATATAAATGTAAAATAAATATAAAGTAATGTTTAAACATGTTCTGTCACATCTCAGAGTGTTCCTCCCTGTCAGCTACACTACAAGAAAATATAAATGTAAAATAAATATAAAGTAATGTTTAAACATGTTCTGTCACATCTCAGAGTGTTCCTCCCTGTCAGCTACACTACAAGAAAATATAAATGTAAAATAAATATAAAGTAATGTTTAAACATGTTCTGTCACATCTCAGAGTGTTCCTCCCTGTCAGCTACACTACAAGAAAATATAAATGTAAAATAAATATAAAGTAATGTTTAAACATGTTCTGTCACATCTCAGAGTGTTCCTCCCTGTCAGCTACACTACAAGAAAATATAAATGTAAAATAAATATAAAGTAATGTTTAAACATGTTCTGTCACATCTCAGAGTGTTCCTCCCTGTCAGCTACACTACAAGAAAATATAAATGTAAAATAAATATAAAGTAATGTTTAAACATGTTCTGTCACATCTCAGAGTGTTCCTCCCTGTCAGCTACACTACAAGAAAATATAAATGTAAAATAAATATAAAGTAATGTTTAAACATGTTCTGTCCCATCTCAGAGTGTTCCTCCCTGTCAGCTACACTACAAGAAAATATAAATGTAAAATAAATATAAAGTAATGTTTAAACATGTTCTGTCACATCTCAGAGTGTTCCTCCCTGTCAGCTACACTACAAGAAAATATAAATGTAAAATAAATATAAAGTAATGTTTAAACATGTTCTGTCACATCTCAGAGTGTTCCTCCCTGTCAGCTACACTACAAGAAAATATAAATGTAAAATAAATATAAAGTAATGTTTAAACATGTTCTGTCACATCTCAGAGTGTTCCTCCCTGTCAGCTACACTACAAGAAAATATAAATGTAAAATAAATATAAAGTAATGTTTAAACATGTTCTGTCCCATCTCAGAGTGTTCCTCCCTGTCAGCTACACTACAAGAAAATATAAATGTAAAATAAATATAAAGTAATGTTTAAACATGTTCTGTCACATCTCAGAGTGTTCCTCCCTGTCAGCTACACTACAAGAAAATATAAATGTAAAATAAATATAAAGTAATGTTTAAACATGTTCTGTCACATCTCAGAGTGTTCCTCCCTGTCAGCTACACTACAAGAAAATATAAATGTAAAATAAATATAAAGTAATGTTTAAACATGTTCTGTCACATCTCAGAGTGTTCCTCCCTGTCAGCTACACTACAAGAAAATATAAATGTAAAATAAATATAAAGTAATGTTTAAACATGTTCTGTCACATCTCAGAGTGTTCCTCCCTGTCAGCTACACTACAAGAAAATATAAATGTAAAATAAATATAAAGTAATGTTTAAACATGTTCTGTCACATCTCAGAGTGTTCCTCCCTGTCAGCTACACTACAAGAAAATATAAATGTAAAATAAATATAAAGTAATGTTTAAACATGTTCTGTCACATCTCAGAGTGTTCCTCCCTGTCAGCTACACTACAAGAAAATATAAATGTAAAATAAATATAAAGTAATGTTTAAACATGTTCTGTCCCATCTCAGAGTGTTCCTCCCTGTCAGCTACACTACAAGAAAATATAAATGTAAAATAAATATAAAGTAATGTTTAAACATGTTCTGTCACATCTCAGAGTGTTCCTCCCTGTCAGCTACACTACAAGAAAATATAAATGTAAAATAAATATAAAGTAATGTTTAAACATGTTCTGTCACATCTCAGAGTGTTCCTCCCTGTCAGCTACACTACAAGAAAATATAAATGTAAAATATAAATGTAAAGTAATGTTTAAACATGTTCTGTCACATCTCAGAGTGTTCCTCCCTGTCAGCTACACTACAAGAAAATATAAATGTAAAATAAATATAAAGTAATGTTTAAACATGTTCTGTCCCATCTCAGAGTGTTCCTCCCTGTCAGCTACACTACAAGAAAATATAAATGTAAAATAAATATAAAGTAATGTTTAAACATGTTCTGTCACATCTCAGAGTGTTCCTCCCTGTCAGCTACACTACAAGAAAATATAAATGTAAAATAAATATAAAGTAATGTTTAAACATGTTCTGTCCCATCTCAGAGTGTTCCTCCCTGTCAGCTACACTACAAGAAAATATAAATGTAAAATAAATATAAAGTAATGTTTAAACATGTTCTGTCACATCTCAGAGTGTTCCTCCCTGTCAGCTACACTACAAGAAAATATAAATGTAAAATAAATGTAAAGTAATGTTTAAACATGTTCTGTCCCATCTCAGAGTGTTCCTCCCTGTCAGCTACACTACAAGAAAATATAAATGTAAAATAAATATAAAGTAATGTTTAAACATGTTCTGTCACATCTCAGAGTGTTCCTCCCTGTCAGCTACACTACAAGAAAATATAAATGTAAAATAAATATAAAGTAATGTTTAAACATGTTCTGTCCCATCTCAGAGTGTTCCTCCCTGTCAGCTACACTACAAGAAAATATAAATGTAAAATAAATATAAAGTAATGTTTAAACATGTTCTGTCACATCTCAGAGTGTTCCTCCCTGTCAGCTACACTACAAGAAAATATAAATGTAAAATAAATATAAAGTAATGTTTAAACATGTTCTGTCCCATCTCAGAGTGTTCCTCCCTGTCAGCTACACTACAAGAAAATATAAATGTAAAATAAATATAAAGTAATGTTTAAACATGTTCTGTCACATCTCAGAGTGTTCCTCCCTGTCAGCTACACTACAAGAAAATATAAATGTAAAATAAATATAAAGTAATGTTTAAACATGTTCTGTCCCATCTCAGAGTGTTCCTCCCTGTCAGCTACACTACAAGAAAATATAAATGTAAAATAAATATAAAGTAATGTTTAAACATGTTCTGTCACATCTCAGAGTGTTCCTCCCTGTCAGCTACACTACAAGAAAATATAAATGTAAAATAAATATAAAGTAATGTTTAAACATGTTCTGTCACATCTCAGAGTGTTCCTCCCTGTCAGCTACACTACAAGAAAATATAAATGTAAAATAAATATAAAGTAATGTTTAAACATGTTCTGTCACATCTCAGAGTGTTCCTCCCTGTCAGCTACACTACAAGAAAATATAAATGTAAAATAAATATAAAGTAATGTTTAAACATGTTCTGTCCCATCTCAGAGTGTTCCTCCCTGTCAGCTACACTACAAGAAAATATAAATGTAAAATAAATATAAAGTAATGTTTAAACATGTTCTGTCACATCTCAGAGTGTTCCTCCCTGTCAGCTACACTACAAGAAAATATAAATGTAAAATAAATATAAAGTAATGTTTAAACATGTTCTGTCCCATCTCAGAGTGTTCCTCCCTGTCAGCTACACTACAAGAAAATATAAATGTAAAATAAATATAAAGTAATGTTTAAACATGTTCTGTCACATCTCAGAGTGTTCCTCCCTGTCAGCTACACTACAAGAAAATATAAATGTAAAATAAATATAAAGTAATGTTTAAACATGTTCTGTCACATCTCAGAGTGTTCCTCCCTGTCAGCTACACTACAAGAAAATATAAATGTAAAATAAATATAAAGTAATGTTTAAACATGTTCTGTCACATCTCAGAGTGTTCCTCCCTGTCAGCTACACTACAAGAAAATATAAATGTAAAATAAATATAAAGTAATGTTTAAACATGTTCTGTCACATCTCAGAGTGTTCCTCCCTGTCAGCTACACTACAAGAAAATATAAATGTAAAATAAATATAAAGTAATGTTTAAACATGTTCTGTCACATCTCAGAGTGTTCCTCCCTGTCAGCTACACTACAAGAAAATATAAATGTAAAATAAATATAAAGTAATGTTTAAACATGTTCTGTCACATCTCAGAGTGTTCCTCCCTGTCAGCTACACTACAAGAAAATATAAATGTAAAATAAATATAAAGTAATGTTTAAACATGTTCTGTCACATCTCAGAGTGTTCCTCCCTGTCAGCTACACTACAAGAAAATATAAATGTAAAATAAATATAAAGTAATGTTTAAACATGTTCTGTCACATCTCAGAGTGTTCCTCCCTGTCAGCTACACTACAAGAAAATATAAATGTAAAATAAATATAAAGTAATGTTTAAACATGTTCTGTCACATCTCAGAGTGTTCCTCCCTGTCAGCTACACTACAAGAAAATATAAATGTAAAATAAATATAAAGTAATGTTTAAACATGTTCTGTCACATCTCAGAGTGTTCCTCCCTGTCAGCTACACTACAAGAAAATATAAATGTAAAATAAATATAAAGTAATGTTTAAACATGTTCTGTCACATCTCAGAGTGTTCCTCCCTGTCAGCTACACTACAAGAAAATATAAATGTAAAATAAATATAAAGTAATGTTTAAACATGTTCTGTCACATCTCAGAGTGTTCCTCCCTGTCAGCTACACTACAAGAAAATATAAATGTAAAATAAATATAAAGTAATGTTTAAACATGTTCTGTCACATCTCAGAGTGTTCCTCCCTGTCAGCTACACTACAAGAAAATATAAATGTAAAATAAATATAAAGTAATGTTTAAACATGTTCTGTCACATCTCAGAGTGTTCCTCCCTGTCAGCTACACTACAAGAAAATATAAATGTAAAATAAATATAAAGTAATGTTTAAACATGTTCTGTCCATCTCAGAGTGTTCCTCCCTGTCAGCTACACTACAAGAAAATATAAATGTAAAATAAATATAAAGTAATGTTTAAACATGTTCTGTCACATCTCAGAGTGTTCCTCCCTGTCAGCTACACTACAAGAAAATATAAATGTAAAATAAATATAAAGTAATGTTTAAACATGTTCTGTCACATCTCAGAGTGTTCCTCCCTGTCAGCTACACTACAAGAAAATATAAATGTAAAATAAATATAAAGTAATGTTTAAACATGTTCTGTCACATCTCAGAGTGTTCCTCCCTGTCAGCTACACTACAAGAAAATATAAATGTAAAATAAATATAAAGTAATGTTTAAACATGTTCTGTCACATCTCAGAGTGTTCCTCCCTGTCAGCTACACTACAAGAAAATATAAATGTAAAATAAATATAAAGTAATGTTTAAACATGTTCTGTCACATCTCAGAGTGTTCCTCCCTGTCAGCTACACTACAAGAAAATATAAATGTAAAATAAATATAAAGTAATGTTTAAACATGTTCTGTCACATCTCAGAGTGTTCCTCCCTGTCAGCTACACTACAAGAAAATATAAATGTAAAATAAATATAAAGTAATGTTTAAACATGTTCTGTCACATCTCAGAGTGTTCCTCCCTGTCAGCTACACTACAAGAAAATATAAATGTAAAATAAATATAAAGTAATGTTTAAACATGTTCTGTCACATCTCAGAGTGTTCCTCCCTGTCAGCTACACTACAAGAAAATATAAATGTAAAATAAATATAAAGTAATGTTTAAACATGTTCTGTCCCATCTCAGAGTGTTCCTCCCTGTCAGCTACACTACAAGAAAATATAAATGTAAAATAAATATAAAGTAATGTTTAAACATGTTCTGTCACATCTCAGAGTGTTCCTCCCTGTCAGCTACACTACAAGAAAATATAAATGTAAAATAAATATAAAGTAATGTTTAAACATGTTCTGTCACATCTCAGAGTGTTCCTCCCTGTCAGCTACACTACAAGAAAATATAAATGTAAAATAAATATAAAGTAATGTTTAAACATGTTCTGTCACATCTCAGAGTGTTCGTGCTTGTCAGCGACACTACAAGAATAAAAAATGTACAATAATTGTAAAGTAATGTTTAAACATGTTCTGTCACATCTCAGAGTGTTCCTCCCTGTCAGCTACACTACAAGAAAATATAAATGTAAAATAAATATAAAGTAATGTTTAAACATGTTCTGTCACATCTCAGAGTGTTCCTCCCTGTCAGCTACACTACAAGAAAATATAAATGTAAAATAAATATAAAGTAATGTTTAAACATGTTCTGTCCCATCTCAGAGTGTTCCTCCCTGTCAGCTACACTACAAGAAAATATAAATGTAAAATAAATATAAAGTAATGTTTAAACATGTTCTGTCACATCTCAGAGTGTTCCTCCCTGTCAGCTACACTACAAGAAAATATAAATGTAAAATAAATATAAAGTAATGTTTAAACATGTTCTGTCCCATCTCAGAGTGTTCCTCCCTGTCAGCTACACTACAAGAAAATATAAATGTAAAATAAATATAAAGTAATGTTTAAACATGTTCTGTCACATCTCAGAGTGTTCCTCCCTGTCAGCTACACTACAAGAAAATATAAATGTAAAATAAATATAAAGTAATGTTTAAACATGTTCTGTCCCATCTCAGAGTGTTCCTCCCTGTCAGCTACACTACAAGAAAATATAAATGTAAAATAAATATAAAGTAATGTTTAAACATGTTCTGTCACATCTCAGAGTGTTCCTCCCTGTCAGCTACACTACAAGAAAATATAAATGTAAAATAAATATAAAGTAATGTTTAAACATGTTCTGTCCCATCTCAGAGTGTTCCTCCCTGTCAGCTACACTACAAGAAAATATAAATGTAAAATAAATATAAAGTAATGTTTAAACATGTTCTGTCACATCTCAGAGTGTTCCTCCCTGTCAGCTACACTACAAGAAAATATAAATGTAAAATAAATGTAAAGTAATGTTTAAACATGTTCTGTCCCATCTCAGAGTGTTCCTCCCTGTCAGCTACACTACAAGAAAATATAAATGTAAAATAAATATAAAGTAATGTTTAAACATGTTTTGTTCTGTCACATCTCAGAGTGTTCCTCCCTGTCAGCTACACTACAAGAAAATATAAATGTAAAATAAATATAAAGTAATGTTTAAACATGTTCTGTCCCATCTCAGAGTGTTCCTCCCTGTCAGCTACACTACAAGAAAATATAAATGTAAAATAAATATAAAGTAATGTTTAAACATGTTCTGTCACATCTCAGAGTGTTCCTCCCTGTCAGCTACACTACAAGAAAATATAAATGTAAAATAAATATAAAGTAATGTTTAAACATGTTCTGTCCCATCTCAGAGTGTTCCTCCCTGTCAGCTACACTACAAGAAAATATAAATGTAAAATAAATATAAAGTAATGTTTAAACATGTTCTGTCACATCTCAGAGTGTTCCTCCCTGTCAGCTACACTACAAGAAAATATAAATGTAAAATAAATATAAAGTAATGTTTAAACATGTTCTGTCCCATCTCAGAGTGTTCCTCCCTGTCAGCTACACTACAAGAAAATATAAATGTAAAATAAATATAAAGTAATGTTTAAACATGTTCTGTCACATCTCAGAGTGTTCCTCCCTGTCAGCTACACTACAAGAAAATATAAATGTAAAATAAATATAAAGTAATGTTTAAACATGTTCTGTCCCATCTCAGAGTGTTCCTCCCTGTCAGCTACACTACAAGAAAATATAAATGTAAAATAAATATAAAGTAATGTTTAAACATGTTCTGTCACATCTCAGAGTGTTCCTCCCTGTCAGCTACACTACAAGAAAATATAAATGTAAAATAAATATAAAGTAATGTTTAAACATGTTCTGTCCCATCTCAGAGTGTTCCTCCCTGTCAGCTACACTACAAGAAAATATAAATGTAAAATAAATATAAAGTAATGTTTAAACATGTTCTGTCACATCTCAGAGTGTTCCTCCCTGTCAGCTACACTACAAGAAAATATAAATGTAAAATAAATATAAAGTAATGTTTAAACATGTTCTGTCACATCTCAGAGTGTTCCTCCCTGTCAGCTACACTACAAGAAAATATAAATGTAAAATAAATATAAAGTAATGTTTAAACATGTTCTGTCACATCTCAGAGTGTTCCTCCCTGTCAGCTACACTACAAGAAAATATAAATGTAAAATAAATATAAAGTAATGTTTAAACATGTTCTGTCTACATCTCAGAGTGTTCCTCCCTGTCAGCTACACTACAAGAAAATATAAATGTAAAATAAATATAAAGTAATGTTTAAACATGTTCTGTCACATCTCAGAGTGTTCCTCCCTGTCAGCTACACTACAAGAAAATATAAATGTAAAATAAATATAAAGTAATGTTTAAACATGTTCTGTCACATCTCAGAGTGTTCCTCCCTGTCAGCTACACTACAAGAAAATATAAATGTAAAATAAATATAAAGTAATGTTTAAACATGTTCTGTCCCATCTCAGAGTGTTCCTCCCTGTCAGCTACACTACAAGAAAATATAAATGTAAAATAAATATAAAGTAATGTTTAAACATGTTCTGTCACATCTCAGAGTGTTCCTCCCTGTCAGCTACACTACAAGAAAATATAAATGTAAAATAAATATAAAGTAATGTTTAAACATGTTCTGTCACATCTCAGAGTGTTCCTCCCTGTCAGCTACACTACAAGAAAATATAAATGTAAAATAAATATAAAGTAATGTTTAAACATGTTCTGTCACATCTCAGAGTGTTCCTCCCTGTCAGCTACACTACAAGAAAATATAAATGTAAAATAAATATAAAGTAATGTTTAAACATGTTCTGTCACATCTCAGAGTGTTCCTCCCTGTCAGCTACACTACAAGAAAATATAAATGTAAAATAAATATAAAGTAATGTTTAAACATGTTCTGTCACATCTCAGAGTGTTCCTCCCTGTCAGCTACACTACAAGAAAATATAAATGTAAAATAAATATAAAGTAATGTTTAAACATGTTCTGTCACATCTCAGAGTGTTCCTCCCTGTCAGCTACACTACAAGAAAATATAAATGTAAAATAAATATAAAGTAATGTTTAAACATGTTCTGTCACATCTCAGAGTGTTCCTCCCTGTCAGCTACACTACAAGAAAATATAAATGTAAAATAAATATAAAGTAATGTTTAAACATGTTCTGTCCCATCTCAGAGTGTTCCTCCCTGTCAGCTACACTACAAGAAAATATAAATGTAAAATAAATATAAAGTAATGTTTAAACATGTTCTGTCACATCTCAGAGTGTTCCTCCCTGTCAGCTACACTACAAGAAAATATAAATGTAAAATAAATATAAAGTAATGTTTAAACATGTTCTGTCACATCTCAGAGTGTTCCTCCCTGTCAGCTACACTACAAGAAAATATAAATGTAAAATAAATATAAAGTAATGTTTAAACATGTTCTGTCACATCTCAGAGTGTTCCTCCCTGTCAGCTACACTACAAGAAAATATAAATGTAAAATAAATATAAAGTAATGTTTAAACATGTTCTGTCCCATCTCAGAGTGTTCCTCCCTGTCAGCTACACTACAAGAAAATATAAATGTAAAATAAATATAAAGTAATGTTTAAACATGTTCTGTCACATCTCAGAGTGTTCCTCCCTGTCAGCTACACTACAAGAAAATATAAATGTAAAATAAATATAAAGTAATGTTTAAACATGTTCTGTCACATCTCAGAGTGTTCCTCCCTGTCAGCTACACTACAAGAAAATATAAATGTAAAATAAATATAAAGTAATGTTTAAACATGTTCTGTCACATCTCAGAGTGTTCCTACACCAAGAAAATATAAATGTAAAATAAATATAAAGTAATGTCAGTCCCATCTCAGAGTGTTCCTCCCTGTCACTACTACAAGAAAATATAAATGTAAAATAAATATAAAGTAATGTTTAAACATGTTCTGTCACATCTCAGAGTGTTCCTCCCTGTCAGCTACACTACAAGAAAATATAAATGTAAAATAAATATAAAGTAATGTTTAAACATGTTCTGTCACATCTCAGAGTGTTCCTCCCTGTCAGCTACACTACAAGAAAATATAAATGTAAAATAAATATAAAGTAATGTTTAAACATGTTCTGTCACATCTCAGAGTGTTCCTCCCTGTCAGCTACACTACAAGAAAATATAAATGTAAAATAAATATAAAGTAATGTTTAAACATGTTCTGTCACATCTCAGAGTGTTCCTCCCTGTCAGCTACACTACAAGAAAATATAAATGTAAAATAAATATAAAGTAATGTTTAAACATGTTCTGTCACATCTCAGAGTGTTCCTCCCTGTCAGCTACACTACAAGAAAATATAAATGTAAAATAAATATAAAGTAATGTTTAAACATGTTCTGTCACATCTCAGAGTGTTCCTCCTGTCAGCTACACTACAAGAAAATATAAATGTAAAATAAATATAAAGTAATGTTTAAACATGTTCTGTCACATCTCAGAGTGTTCCTCCCTGTCAGCTACACTACAAGAAAATATAAATGTAAAATAAATATAAAGTAATGTTTAAACATGTTCTGTCCCATCTCAGAGTGTTCCTCCCTGTCAGCTACACTACAAGAAAATATAAATGTAAAATAAATATAAAGTAATGTTTAAACATGTTCTGTCACATCTCAGAGTGTTCCTCCCTGTCAGCTACACTACAAGAAAATATAAATGTAAAATAAATATAAAGTAATGTTTAAACATGTTCTGTCACATCTCAGAGTGTTCCTCCCTGTCAGCTACACTACAAGAAAATATAAATGTAAAATAAATATAAAGTAATGTTTAAACATGTTCTGTCACATCTCAGAGTGTTCCTCCCTATCAGCTACACTAAACAAGAAAATATAAATGTAAAATAAATATAAAGTAATGTTTAAACATGTTCTGTCACATCTCAGAGTGTTCCTCCCTGTCAGCTACACTACAAGAAAATATAAATGTAAAATAAATATAAAGTAATGTTTAAACATGTTCTGTCACATCTCAGAGTGTTCCTCCCTGTCAGCTACACTACAAGAAAATATAAATGTAAAATAAATATAAAGTAATGTTTAAACATGTTCTGTCCCATCTCAGAGTGTCCTCCTGTCAGCTACACTACAAGAAAATATAAATGTAAAATAAATATAAAGTAATGTTTAAACATGTTCTGTCACATCTCAGAGTGTTCCTCCTGTCAGCTACACTACAAGAAAATATAAATGTAAAATAAATATAAAGTAATGTTTAAACATGTTCTGTCACATCTCAGAGTGTTCCTCCCTGTCAGCTACACTACAAGAAAATATAAATGTAAAATAAATATAAAGTAATGTTTAAACATGTTCTGTCACATCTCAGAGTGTTCCTCCCTGTCAGCTACACTACAAGAAAATATAAATGTAAAATAAATATAAAGTAATGTTTAAACATGTTCTGTCACATCTCAGAGTGTTCCTCCCTGTCAGCTACACTACAAGAAAATATAAATGTAAAATAAATATAAAGTAATGTTTAAACATGTTCTGTCACATCTCAGAGTGTTCCTCCCTGTCAGCTACACTACAAGAAAATATAAATGTAAAATAAATATAAAGTAATGTTTAAACATGTTCTGTCCCATCTCAGAGTGTTCCTCCCTGTCAGCTACACTACAAGAAAATATAAATGTAAAATAAATATAAAGTAATGTTTAAACATGTTCTGTCACATCTCAGAGTGTTCCTCCCTGTCAGCTACACTACAAGAAAATATAAATGTAAAATAAATATAAAGTAATGTTTAAACATGTTCTGTCACATCTCAGAGTGTTCCTCCCTGTCAGCTACACTACAAGAAAATATAAATGTAAAATAAATATAAAGTAATGTTTAAACATGTTCTGTCACATCTCAGAGTGTTCCTCCCTGTCAGCTACACTACAAGAAAATATAAATGTAAAATAAATATAAAGTAATGTTTAAACATGTTCTGTCACATCTCAGAGTGTTCCTCCCTGTCAGCTACACTACAAGAAAATATAAATGTAAAATAAATATAAAGTAATGTTTAAACATGTTCTGTCACATCTCAGAGTGTTCCTCCCTGTCAGCTACACTACAAGAAAATATAAATGTAAAATAAATATAAAGTAATGTTTAAACATGTTCTGTCACATCTCAGAGTGTTCCTCCCTGTCAGCTACACTACAAGAAAATATAAATGTAAAATAAATATAAAGTAATGTTTAAACATGTTCTGTCACATCTCAGAGTGCTCCTCCCTCTCAGCTACACTACAAGAAAATATAAATGTAAAATAAATATAAAGTAATGTTTAAACATGTTCTGTCACATCTCAGAGTGTTCCTCCCTGTCAGCTACACTACAAGAAAATATAAATGTAAAATAAATATAAAGTAATGTTTAAACATGTTCTGTCACATCTCAGAGTGTTCCTCCCTGTCAGCTACACTACAAGAAAATATAAATGTAAAATAAATATAAAGTAATGTTTAAACATGTTCTGTCACATCTCAGAGTGTTCCTCCCTGTCAGCTACACTACAAGAAAATATAAATGTAAAATAAATATAAAGTAATGTTTAAACATGTTCTGTCACATCTCAGAGTGTTCCTCCCTGTCAGCTACACTACAAGAAAATATAAATGTAAAATAAATATAAAGTAATGTTTAAACATGTTCTGTCACATCTCAGAGTAGTTCTCCCTGTCAGCTACACTACAAGAAAATATAAATGTAAAATAAATATAAAGTAATGTTTAAACATGTTCTGTCACATCTCAGAGTGTTCCTCCCTGTCAGCTACACTACAAGAAAATATAAATGTAAAATAAATATAATGTTTAAACATGTTCTCTCACATCTAAGAGTGTTCCTCCCTGTCAGCTACACTAAAAGTAAATATAAATGTAAAATAAATATAAAGTAATGTTTAAACATGTTCTGTCACATCTCAGAGTGTTCCTCCCTGTCAGCTACACTACAAGAAAATATAAATGTAAAATAAATATAAAGTAATGTTTAAACATGTTCTGTCACATCTCAGAGTGTTCCTCCCTGTCAGCTACACTAATGTAAAGTAAATATAAATGTAAAATAAATATAAAGTAATGTTTAAACATGTTCTGTCACATCTCAGAGTGTTCCTCCCTGTCAGCTACACTACAAGAAAATATAAATGTAAAATAAATATAAAGTAATGTTTAAACATGTTCTGTCACATCTCAGAGTGTTCCTCCCTGTCAGCTACACTACAAGAAAATATAAATGTAAAATAAATATAAAGTAATGTTTAAACATGTTCTGTCACATCTCAGAGTGCTCCTTCCTCTCAGCTACACTGAAAGTAAATATAAATGTAAAATAAATATAAAGTAATGTTTAAACATGTTCTCTCACATATCAGAGTGTTCCTCTCTCTCAGCTACAGTAAAAGTAAATATAAATGTAAAATAAATATAAAGTTATGTTTAAACTAGAAATATAATCCAACTTCTCAAATAACAATAAAAACTATCACCTATTACTTTGAAATTTAAACCCTGTAAAAAACCTCAGTTATGGTAAGTCAAAGTTTTCTTGATATAAACACTAAAGCAAATCGTCACAAAAGTTAAAGTTTAATTTGTAAAAAGTAGTTACTAAACTTACAAAAGCTCTACAAGCTACAATGTTATCAAACCAAACTTCATGTAACAAAAAATTATGTCGAAAACGCCAGGTCTGTGTACAACTCCGCCTTTTAAATGAAACTTTGATATATTGTGATCCGCGCCCAAGGGTGTTGGAGCCTCTACCCATTATCTAATTCGCCGACAGAAAACAGCTGATTTTTTTGCAACACCAAGAGCTATCTTACCACTAAGAAAACACGGCTAACCGTGTACAATGTGTACTGGACAAGGTTAAAGTTCAGTGACTTATTTGTGTATTTTTTTGCGTCCAAACTTAGATGAAAAAGAATAAATCATTTTCCAAAGTAACTACATAGTAATAAGAGTGCGAGATCTAACAAATGGTATAGTTTTGAACCACAATAACACAGAAATTAACCAGATGATTTTTTTACAAAGTGTGAAATGAAGCCCAATTTGATTACTTTACCCCAAACTAATAAATTAGTTGACGAACAGGGCACATTCTTCTCACACGATGTTTACATTCTATAGTTGAAATGTACGTGTGGTGAATCTTTAGAAGATGAGAAACGTAATTACTAAACAAGGACAGTAGGTGCAAATATTCTGGTGGTGGGGAGAGAAACTTTTTCAGTTGCTGAGGTTATGCAGTAAAGTATAGATAAACAGATGTTAAAAGGAGAAAACTGATTATAAATCACCCGATTTTCGCTGTTGGCGCGAAGAGCTTAGGTTCGAAGTTTGCTAGCAGTTTACTAAGCAAAAAAAAACAAAAAAAATTGACTGAAATATGAAGCAAACTGCTGAGTTGTGAAAGAAAGTTTATGTAGAATTACAATAATGTACACTAATGAAATTAATAACATAAAGTTAACAATTGATTTTAATCTATTGTAGAAGGTAAAATGAACCAGTAAAATTGAATGGGAGTTTGGTTTCATTCTACTCAAAAGGTAACAACAACAACAAAGACGAAACAACGCCACCCTTTTCGCCAAAATAATATTACGTCAGTTTCATGTTATTTAACATTCGTTTAATTTAAACACTTTGTTTCCTCTAGGGCAACGGGAGATTTTGTTTGGCTTGAGTTTCTTACCCACAGTCGAACGCTTGACTTTACTATAGTGAAAGGAAACAATCTTCGTGTTGTATCAGACAGTATGGAAAATTTTGGTAATTAGATAGTGTTTAATATATTCTTTACAAAGTAGATTTTTTTTTGTTGTTGTTGTTGTTAGGCATAAAGCTACACAAGAAAATATATGTGCTCTGCCTACCGCAAGTATCGAAACCCGACTTTTAGTGCTGTAAGCCTGCAGACTTATTGCGATTTGTAGCTTGCTGATACAATGTTGAACTTTCGTAGTTTATCGTTGCTTTCCATTTAAGTTTAAAGGAGAATCTTACTATAATTATAAGAAATTAATTACTTATTAATTATAAATTGTCAAACGAACCTTTCATAGCAACATAAGATATCTCGCAGGTATGTTTATATAATTTCTTTGAATGTCTCGTTATTTCTAATTTATATTTGTTCTTTCCTTTTGAAATTTTAATCTATCAATGAGTAACTGTTGTAATGACACCTGATCCAAATATAACATTGTATCGAACTAAACGCTATTTTAAACCAAGGGTATTTTATATTTGTATTACTAGAAATTAGTGTTTTTTGGCATTGCAAACACAAAAGATATGCCAAGTACACGATTAGAAATTTGAAGTTGTAAACTATAATTGACATTTTATATGAAATCTTAAATTATTATCCGTTTTATATCATGTTTATTTGGCTTTATTACAAATATTGGTCTTGTTAGGGAAGGTGTACTAGCTTTAATACGTTGGTGTAAACTACAATGTAACATAAAAAGTCGTAAAACACAAATACCAAACTATGTCCGTCAGAGTTTGCTCCATGCGAAGTATTTTTTAGGTATCGGGAAAAAATACATGAATAATATTTACTCCAAACTGTATTTTGCAAACAGGATATTTTGCACTGAATTGTTAGCAATTCATCACACTGTCATTCAAGTTTTAAAATATGACGTAACTTAAAGAATAAAGATCCAGATTTACTGTAAGTTTTTAAAGAATAGTTGTGATTGACACTAACTTTTCACGATGAACAGTATGAGAAGATGAGAGTTTTGACTCTCGAGTATAACCAAGAGTGCAACACATTTTGATGACCTGTTAAATGTCAAAATTCCTTATAGTTCTTCTCAACCATGATATTTTAAACTCTGACTAAGTTTAAAAATTAACCATCATTTCTACTTTCGAATAAGTAGACTTACCACGTATATGTTACGTCTAAAGTTAAAAGTTGAAAGGATTAATCGCCTTCCTGTTTTCACTTTTCTAACTATCTGCACTTTCACATTGGTTTAGGCAGACTATGCGCTAGCAACTCCCGAGAAATGATTAGTTTCGTGATATTTGTATGACAAAATAATTATATTTTTAGCACAATAACAAATTATCTCTGGGAGCTTTTAATTTACGTGTGTGTGCGTCAAACTTTACGTAAATGTATACAATTTTAAAATCAAACAAGATGAATACTATTTCTATTGACTGTTTTCTCTGTTAGGCTCAGACGTTTTTGTGACATATGAATTATAAACAACGGTCTATTGCCAGACTTATCAATATTTAATATTCCAGCGCCTTATATTCGGATCCTGCTGTTTCATAATGGAAAGCTTCACAAGAAAAGGAAAACCACCTGCCGATATGGATCTGATTGCCCATCATACAACGAATCTTTGACATTTGATCTTCCGAGTTCTGAAATAGAGAATGTGATGTTTGTGTTGATTGTGACACATAGAAAAATTACGTCATCTCGCGAGACTTCAAGCAGACTCACAGATTTCAACCGTGAACATCACGTTGGTAAAGTTGTGATTGGCCCACGTGCTAGTGGGAGTGCATTCTGTCATTGGTTAGCCATGAAACAATCTCTTAGGAAGCAAGTGACTCAATGGCATACGCTAAACTAAAAAAAAAAAATCAAATGAACAAAGCCCAGCAACAACATACATATCAAACCAAACCAAATCAACTGCACAAAACTAAGATAATTTTTTATACTTTTGTTAAAATTAGATCTATTTTTGACCCAATAAATACTTAAACGATGAAGATGGGCGAACTCAAATAACACCGTTAAACAGATGCCATAGTCGCTTAAATGAACGATGTATCATCAAGCTTAAAGTTTTGTTAATAAATGAGTAAATTGACATTAGAAAATGGGCCGTTAAGATTAAAAACTCTTCAAATATTTACATTTAACTAGAATCATTAGCATTTTGTTTGGTGTGCATATTTTTATGTTTTAAAGAAATGTTTGTTTCAGTGTATTGAGAATTGAAGTTATTTTTTATTCTGAGCAAAATATTTGTTAAGATTATTTCGCGACAAAACGAAAACGATTAATTTTATTCACAGTTGAAAAAAATAATTTTATTAACTGTTAGGTGTAGACGTTTCGGCAACTCATTACGATCATTAAAGCTCCTGAATTATTTCTTCCTTAATTTTTTCATAATAATTAATATTACTGCAAAGAAACCATTTTCGTTTTATTGCCTTGGGTTTAATTTCTACAACTTTATTAGGATTTACATTTTAAAACCATAGAATTTAGAGAAAACTATTACTGTTGTGAAATAACTAATTAATTTATTCCTTGGAATCGGATTTATCGCCACAAGTTATGTAGAAAATTTAAAACTAGTTAAAAGCGCTCTTCTTTTCCGTTATTTTAGTACTAACGGCCAGTATTGAACATAATGTTTACATTGAATATTATTTTATAACATTTAGTATCTGTATGTAGTTTTAAAGTTTAAATTAAAATTTAATTTCATGCATAACGTTTGCGAAAAGATGTTACAATTTGATTGATGATGTACACCCATTTTGTGTGGAACTCCATCTGTAGATACTTCTCTAACTAAGATACGTTTTTCCTTTAGCACAAATTGTACTTCAATTTATTTCCTGGAATATATATAATGTATATATAAGTTTCTAAATTGTTCAAACGTGATCACTTTATTTTCTAAAATATTTGTTCAGAAGTTTAGTTACGCTGTTAAAACTTTAGGGCAGCAGATGTAATAAGAAATGTTTAAGATGTATTTGTTTATTTGTGTTTGGATAGACTTAAATTAAAACAAGACGGAAAGCTAGAATTTCGCTAAAACACGTAGAGTTGTCCAACGAGCTTGGTAATGTTTGATAAGTAATTTTGTGATGTTTTTAGTTTAATTAACTTGCACTCAAGTGCTGTGTTTAAATACAGTTGTGTTTGTCTAAGTTCCTCGAAGAGAAATGGAAGAAAAATGAAATCTATGTAACCAACGTCTGGAATTTTTTATTTTTTTTACAAACGCTAGTAAATAATATGGAATTCCAGAGGTATCAATATATTATGTCAATATTTAATACAAACTTATATGTACAGGTATATAATTTCTACAGCACAAATATTTTTGTCTGACTTTATAGTAGAACTACATATACATCGTTTATAGAGCAAAAATGTTTTTTGTTTCAAATGTCTCATCAGAAATGTTAAGCAATTTAGATCTAGGCTTAAAATTAGTCCTAGAGCCGCTTACTTTCAGAGGTGTTTGGATGAGTATATAAACTCATTAGAGTTTATGAAGATAAGAATAGTTTGATGTCAGTTCTGCCTTACAAGGAAACTGATACCAAAGTGAAAAATCATTCAGTTTTTCCGGAAGAAAAAACAACTGCAGAAACTGTAACTACACTCTTTATATTGTAGAGATATGGTTTTAAAGTTGCAACACATAATATCTCGATTGTTTGTTTGTTTGTTTTGGAATTTCGCACAAAGCTACTCGAGGGCTACCTGTGCTAGCCGTCCCTAATTTACCAGTGTAAGACTAGAGGGAAGGCAGCTAGTCATCACCACCCACCGCCAACTCTTGGGCTACTCTTTTACCAACGAATAGTGGGATTGACCGTCACATTATAACGCCCCCACGGCTGAAAGGGCGAGCATGTTTGGCGCGACCGGGATGCGAACCCGCGACCCTCAGATTACGAGTCGCACGCCTTAACACGCTTGGCCATACCGGGCCCATAAAATCTCGAATGTGGCTCTTCAATACTTAAACGAATTGTCTGAATATATCAAAACACTATTATGTTGACATTGAGTGTATGGAATATGAAGTCCCAAGGAACATCCAGACTAATCACCAAACACAAGACAGATCTGTACTCACATATTAACTATTTATGTTTGTAAATTTTCCATTGAAAAAAATATACCAACCTACATACATGCATTTACATCACCATAAGTACATTTACGTATATTGATCAGTTAGGTATTCTCACTGTTAATGGTGTCTTCGGACATAAACCAAAAAACATCCCACGAAGTTCACCCTGTTAAATGTTTGGATTAGGCTTAAATAAATAGATAAGCATTGATATAAGATCAGGTAAGCTTCAGTATTTTCTATGTAGATTACCTAAACATAATTACATTTCTATATAGATATATATATAAAATATGGACGTACATAAACTTTACCGAAATGCTTCCATTAATTACTTTAAGCTATTCAACCTCATAAAAAAACAAAAGAAACAATAGATATATATAAAAGAAAAGTAATTATTCTTATCAAATTTGGTAAAAACATAATCAAAATGTTTACTTTATTTTGGTATGTATGAAAACTTTCATTGTTCACTGTTTTAAGTTTCCCCCAGTGGCACAGCGGTATGTCTGCGGATTCACACAGCTACAAACAGAATTTCTGTACCCGTGGTGGGTGGAGCACAGATATCCTACTGTGTAGCTTTGTACATAATTCCAAACAAACAAACCAGAGTTAACTACGCCAAGATACAAAACTGCACGTCGAATCAGCAGGTCTAAGATGGTCCACTTTGATTGGTGAGTATGGCAATTAACCCTTCTGAAATCAATGAAGAACATGGTTGGCGTGCCCGCCAATCAGAGAATACAACGCGATCTGCTGGCACAGAGTAAACTTAGTGTCAGCCAATTTCTTTCTCGGATGAAGGAGACCTGGTATATGCTGATAAGGGTAAGGGGTAAGAGGTTGACTTCCTGGTGGACATCACAGGAGTAGAGAGGAACATGGTGGACGTCACGATCGTCCAAGCACTTAAAAGTACAGTCAAAGCTGGGGTGTTAGAAGAGAGATAAAACTAAACTTCAACTTAGTTTGGGAGATGTCGCTCACCAAACAGGAGTGGCCATATCGAATCTTGAATCTATAATAGGTATACTTTGGATGGACATACTCTGGAGCTTGTCGGCCAGTTTTACTTACACTACAAGTGAACTGATGCTCCATGGCGAAGTCATTCAATGCCGCCGAGTCTGAGCACAGGGTCAATGGACAGTACGACTGTATGTGGTGAAGTGAACGATAGTATCTTATTATTCACAGATGTTATTCGGCGGGCTCATCCATACAAGGTTTCGTATGCTGTTATAATGTAGCGCAATTATAGAGGCATTGCGTAAAATTAAATTACATAACACACGAGAGTTTGTACACTGAATCTGTGAAACCTCTGCAATATAAAATACGTTAGCTGCAGATTTTATTGTGGTTCTTATCTTCCAGAAAAAGTGGACTCCCTGTGTTGTTCTGTAATTGCAGGAAAATGGATGCTCCATTCTCAAAGTGCGGTAAGTTAAGTGGAAGTGACAAATGCCGGTGGACTGTAGCAGACAGGTTAGCTTAAAATGAATAACATGGTTTGGAACACTAGGAAAAATTCATATAGACCAGGAGCTTAATTTCAACAGCTAATTGGTCACGAAGTGGTGTAAGGTATTAGGTGGGGTGAAAACTCTGGAGAGTCAAACCACTAAGCAGATGCTGGTAACGTTTGTCAAACTACACAGGACCGACTGAAATGAATACTCGCTATTTGCCACGGTGGAATAAAAAACAATGAGCTGGAATTCCATAGTATGTTTGCCAAAACTGCTCAAGTTTGGGCAGGAGGTGTCACTTTCTTAGGACATAATTCATGATATGCTGTCGAGGAAAGAAGCCCTTAGTGCCCAAAAAGTATGTAGTGTAGATGAGGTCTACGATTGCAAATGCATGTACGTTTGATCAACAGCCTAGATGAAAAGTAAGCAGTGAAAAAAACATTTATATTGTGTTCCCTGATAAACTGGACAACGAGGAGTTGCTGGAGAAAGAAACAATAGAAATAGTGATTTGATCAAGTGAGAAGTGTTCCTACTACTATAACTGTTTATGATGTATAGGATCTTTAAACTATCAAATAAAGAGAAGTTTCAGAAAAACTAAACGTTGCAAGTGTTAAATCTGTGGACAAGGCATTGAAAAGAGTCCATTGTGTGTACTCGAAATGTAGAGCTCAAACCCTAATCCTAAGAAGTAGTTCATATAGAAATGAGATCAATAATGAACTAATTATAAAATATGAATAAACTGTCAAGGATGGAGGAAGAGGTCTTCTTTGTACTTGAACCTCCAAGGTATTAAACATACCTAAAATTTGATTATTAAAATCAAACTTTGCCAGTTGTCAGTGTGGCTGTCTTGCAGTTAACTACATTTCAGATCAGAACTAGCTGTTTCTGTTCCCTTGTTTTGCATTCAGCATAACCTACAAGTTGTCGATGTGAAAAGCAAGTAATTTTTAGGGAGGTACAAGACTTATTCACTAATCAGAGAATTGAAGGAGATGTGAAGGCTGTCATCAGGGAACTTGAACGATTGAGCACAATTGTAAAACCAATGGATGAAGATGCATTGCTGATTGACACATTGGACGTAGGAAAACTCGTTATATTGGAGTCAGGTTAGTTCTGCATTCCTCAACAATGACGGGATCATCTCAACCAGGTTGGAGCAATTAGAACAAATTCACCTATGAAGAACCCACCAGGACTGACTAAGACTCTCACTGTAATACAAGAGACCTGCCTTACGACTGACCATTAGCTTTCATCAATATCGCTGACTACAGCCCCAGGGAACACGGAGAGAGGGGCTGAGGATCGAAGGGAAATGATGATGTGTTCCATCAGTAGTTACAAACAAAGCAGTGATGCAATCACATCATTTCGTACCTAAACCCAAAAAGATGTTTCCAGAGCTAGCTGCATCTTAAGAGGCTAAGCCAGAGGAAAGTCAGATCCAGTGGAATAGTATTGTGCTAACTGCTAGTGAAGGAACATCGGTGTCGAAAAGAGAGTTGAAGGTGACCATGAGAGATCACCAATTGAGACACATAGGTATCTGTTCCTGTGAGATTAAGTGGAGCTCCCTGGAAGACCACTAAAGGTTATTATATACTGACTGGCGTTAGAGCAGATTTCAATGCTGAAATAGCACTACCAGAGCGAATTGACGCTTAGATTCTATACAATATGAAAGAAAATCGACTTAGGTACCTTTAAGATGGTACATGGTGGACGTGTGGTGCTTGCAGGCCAGGTTAGCCAATTCGTGTAGAGCCTTGACTAATACTTGGGACAATCTCAAGAAATCGGAATTAGCCAATTGACAAAAAAACCATTGTGCTCTGCAGGATCTGTTACTGTGTTTACGATGAGTGAGAGACACCCATGATGTTCTTCAGGAAGATCCAAAATTGATGATCTGGCTGGAGATAGATACTTCCATTACTTCATCTTTAACGTACAGCTCATTTTGTAAATTGTTTAATATTTATTTGCTTGTTTTAAATTTTAGTTTCGTTAATTTTGATGCTTTTATACGAATTTTATAGTTTCATTTAGAATGTGCCATCTGCGGTTGTTTTGGTTTTTGGTTTACTAATTAATTTCTTTTTTTTTCTCGTTTTATAATGCGTCCTCTATTAATGTTTTGTTAAATAACGTATGCTAATCTTTTTTAATTCTGTTTTCTTTCGTTTTGCCTGTTTAATTGTGTGATTATTTTTGTTTCAGTTTCTATTGAGATAATCCTTCAACTCCTAAAGTGGACATTGTAGCTTTGCGTTTGATACGTTCCTTTCCTGGTATTTCTTAGTATTACTGGTTGTCTACGTAACCACGTTCTTATATTATTATTATATTTTGTCTCCCACGTTACGGTTAAAAAGGTTTTTCTGCTTGTGTATTATGTAATTCAATGTTTATTTCTGTGTCTTTATATCTTTAACACTGTTGAATAATTTAATGTGAAATTCAACGCTTGTTAAAATGTGCATTATTTAAGATTACGTTAAAAGGTGTGTTATTCGTTTTTCATTAACTAGAGGGGTATATCATATTATTTTTCTTGGAAATGTCATGACTTTTGGGAGATAGTTAGAGGATGTTTATTTCTGAAATTGTTTAACATCTTTCACTAAAGTAACCCACTTCCTTTTAATGACATATTTTAGGATAGTGTTTCATCTTGAATGTGTTGAGAGGCCGTGGCTGTATTAATAGATTAGTTCCGATAATTCATGTTAAAGAGCCTTAATATAGTAATAGATGTGATTCGTTTTTCAAGATTCTGTGCTATCTGTGTTAAAGGAATGAGATAAAGTTAATACGTTTCTGGATCACGTGGCAAAAATTTAAAACTAATTAGGCTTAACTCGATTGCAGTGAAACTAATTAGGCTTAACACGATTATAGTAAAACCAATTAGGCTTAACTCGATTATAGTTCTTTGCCTAAGATCAAGATTGAGATAAAAATGGATGAACTTTCTTTGTATCAGTTAAGTTTCTGTTTCTGCAGAAAAAATCTAAGTTAATTTTGCATCGTGCTAATAATGTGATTAATCTCATGGGAAGCCCCCCCCCAAGTAACATAGCGGTATGTCTGCAGACTTTCAACACTAGAAACCG
>NC_134831.1:103618650-103668213 GCF_004210375.1 Tachypleus tridentatus
AAACGTTCCTGGTCCAGTTCTGTAGTTTTCCGATTGATAGGCGTTAATCACAATTGTAGCTTCCTAGGTCTATAGCACACTGACTATACGTGACAAATAATAATAATAATATTTGTTTCTCGGTACTTCGGTTTTTATATATTAATCACGCGAGACTCTAGAACATTCATCAAACTTCGCTTGGCGACAACACTGTCAATCATTAGTATTACACACATACCTAAAACATTGTTGATTCTTACGCTCAAGAACCTTCTTCAAATTTTGAGAACAGGCGAAACTTGCGCAAAACACAGTTAAGAATATACATCACATGCAAAAAAAAGAAAACAATGCATAAACAAGCATATGTACTAAAATAAATGTACAACAGTAATTATATTACAGGTAAAGGTAACTTGGAGCGGTATAGTGAGAACATTTTTATTTCTACATTTTGTTCAGTTACACTGTTAATTAGGGCTAATATATCTATAGTTTCTCCACATAACTGATATTTAATTCGTGGCCGAAACTTATGTTTATGCTCACTTATTCTATTATGACGAAAGTAAACAATAAAAGCATCATTCCATTGTCATCGTCAGTATGAAAATTGCCATTATAAAAATATCCTCTTGTTATACACACAAAGTAACACAACAAACTCCACAGTTGCTTGTCTATACGAAATTCAATATGTTACGTGCTTAAATATATCAGCGTTGTAGTTTTCCGAAGAATAATAATTATATTTATATTAACAAATTCAACATCTAACCATTTCACAAAATTGTGATTTTAAATATTATGGAAACGAAGACAAACATAAAACACAAAAATAAAAGAAATCTCTTATATAAAAATTTATTTATTTACTTGTTATTATGAAGGGCGTCGTGATAAAATGGTAAAGGTAGGAAATGGTTATATTACGGAATAAATTACGTACTTGAGGTTGTACTCTGGTTAAAAAAAACAAACTAATCTGTTTAAGAGTTACTTAATTAAGTCAGGCAACTTGTGATTTAGAGTTTTTATGTTGCTTTGTGAAAATAGTTATTGATTTTAAGAGCATTAGACACACCTTACTATTAACGTTTTCTTGTTTTTTAAGAAATTATAGAGTAGCCACTACTAATTAAAAATTTATTATTAAAATTTCTATTTATTGGCAATATTAAATGAGGAAGAATTTAGTTGAAGTTTGTGAGTAAAAAATAATTTTTCACTGAAGAATTACAAGCAAGTTAATTATCTATCAAACATTATCACGAAAAACAAAACCGTGTTTGAGAAGTTATTATCAAGGTATCACTTTATTGAACATTAAGTTCTGGGATAATTGATATTTGATAATTTTGATTCGAGTAATTTCAAATTCTTCAATGTCGAGTAGCGGCCCGGCATGGCCAGGTGGTTAAGGCACTCGGCTCGTATTTGTAAAGAGAGACGAGGCGAGCGCGGCCTAGTGGTCAGCGCCCCAGACTACTATGAAAGTGAGGTTTCGTTGCTCGTGACCTGTTACCGCTCCACATTGAAGCTGTAGATGCGTTATAAGGTAACGGGAATACCGCATTAGTTTGTTTAACAACTGTCTGCCATCGCTCTAGTCTGTCTAGTCTGCTTAAAATTAGGGACGGTTATCACCGATAGTCCTCATGAAACTCTGCTCTAAATCCACGACGAGACGAGAGCTTTAAGAATTATTATAACAGTTTTAGTGTAATATACAAGTGGTGAGTTCTGCTTATCTGTGATTAACTCTACACTTAATAATCTGACGAAAGCTGGCTGGTTGTTTATGACATATTTGTCAAATTATTTCAACTAAAATATTTTTCATAGAAAGGTTTTGATCGGTGGTATAACAGGCACCATGCTTTTTTTTGTTTTAGTCCATGTTTCAATCTTACATAGTTCGTGTCTTCAGTAAGTCGGGCGTGGGCCAGTAATTGCTGTACCCGAACTGTGTATCTGAGGCTTGCTTATTCGGAACCTGTTGCCGCTAAAGTGAGTACCGCATCGAGTTAATTTTCATTATTCGATCAACAAAAGAAAATCACATGTTGGTGATGGGCGCTGCTTACTAACTGCTTTTATTCTAGTCTATACTTTAAAATAGGCCTCGTGTAGCTTGTTACGAGAAGTTTAGAAACAATTATCTCTTTTTAGGCCCAAACGTTTTCGCACCAAGCTTCTAAAAGTTCTTATCAAAGACACAGATTTAAAGTTTTTTCATGAATATTAAAAATCTCATTAATGTATGTATATATTACAAGTAAACACCTGTTAGCATGTATGTAAAAAATAATAAATGAAATATCAGAAAAAAAATTTGCATATCCAACTGATTTTTCCGATAGTCTCTCACGGTGTACATTAGTAATACCCTAAATCGGCCCGGCATGGCCAGGTAGTGAAGGCACTCGACTCGCATTGCAAGAATCGCGGGTTCGAATCCCCGTCACACCAAACATGCTTGCCCTTCCAACTGTAGGGACGTTACATTGTGACAGTCAATCTCACTATTCGTTTGTAAAAGAGGAGCCTAAGAATTGGTGGTGGGTGGTGATGACTAGCTGTCTTCCTTCAAGTCTTATACTGCTAAATTAGGGACGGTTATCGCAGCTCGATAACGAAATTCAAAACTAACCATCCTAAATATTTTGCTTTTGTTATACCAGAATTACTCAAAATGAGACGTTTAGTATTTATTATGCAAAAAAAAAATCTTGCCACGCAAAAGGAAATATGACAACGAAATGAAAGTTTCGTTTTCCTAAATCTAGAAGACTGCTACGAACTTCAAGTAACACTTACATCGTACAAAGAATAAACAATATTTATTACGTATTAAGAACTTTTAAATAATTCGATTGATTCAGGCAGTAAAGTATTATTTTCACGTTTCTGCTGTTTGAATACTTTGTAAAACAAAAGGAAATCCTCAATAAGAGTAGCACTTGAAATTCTTTTAGGCAGGATTAGAGTAAATTAATCTATGAGACGTTCCTCTCGCCTATTTTTATTTGCTACATTTTTGGCCCCAGCAAATATCAAGCATGGGGGGAATATATACCCGAATCGATTTTATTACTCATCAGGACTTTTACCAGCCCACCCTCATAATTAAATTATTTTAGACAGAATTAAAGTAAACTAATCCATGAGACTTTGGGCGTGATCAAATACAGCATTCGAAAGAGTCGAACCTCCTGAGTCCAAAACTGTAATTCGATATGAAGTAGGTCAAGAGCTAACAGAGCTAGCTATGAACTAAAAGTTTGTATTTAAAAGAACAAACTAAGAGTCGTTCCATGAGCCACTATGCCGCGGCTGAAAACTGGACTTTCAGTGACAGATTTTCGACGTTGTTAAATTGTTTGTTAAAGCAATTAAATGTTTACTGTTATTTGCTGAAATCTTGTACTTTATACGTTAGTAAAAAAATTCAATATTTACACAACCAGCTTATGTTATATTAAAATTTATTTATTACGAGTTTCCCCTAACAACTGGAATTAGAATCCTGCTTTGGGTGGAATCGTATGTTTAAATTCGATTTAAAATAATAATGGGAACAAAGTAGTGTTTTGTGCTCCAATCATTTTACTTGTGTAAAACAACCAAATTAGAATAAATGGGTTAGCTATACAAAGACGTGCCATATACAAAACTTTATTTAAAAAAAAGTTTTATTTAAGAGCAAACCAGGTAAAATGTAATGTAAAATGGATAAACTAAACAGAAAAAAAACGAGGAATCTTCTACCAGTTTCTATAAAATAATCCAGGTTTTCTATTTGCTTTCCATTTATCTTTTCTGTTTTAATTTGCATTTTATAGGGTTTATCCTTTAATAAAACATTGCTCATTTTGATGACATATGGCTGACTTCATTATAGCTTGATTTTTTTCGTACATGTAAATATTTGGATGGTTCCTAAGTAGTTCTCAAATTACATTTATCTCTTGATGTCATCTTTTTTATTTTAATTCTTTCCCTTGCCATCATTTTCTATATTCTAATTCCTTTTCAAGAGAAACTACAACGGTAAATTACACAAACTTATTAGCAGATGTTTGGCATACGCAGCAAAATACAGTTGAGGTTGATTTTATTATTTTTCGAGCTAGTACTGAATCAAGACAGAATATTTTTACAGTATATAAACCTCCTGATTTAGAAAAAAAAAACAATACAGAAGAGGCTAGTTATGAATAAATCTTTAATTCCAAACACTTCATAATCTATGGATTTACAGAACATCGTTTCCCTATTATTTCCCTTCCGGAGAAATAGGCACGCCCATGACGCTACTGAAGTAACTAAGCACGCGCTTTTCCGCGGTTCAACTTGCTGAAGCGCGTGTCAGACAACGCTACATTGAATAGATTCAAAGAGTGTAGGCAACTTCAGAGAGAAGCATCTCAGATTTCGTCTGTAGTTAAAAAAACAAACCAAAAGCTCAGACTTCAATAGCAATTCATCATATATTTAATACAAAAAGTCGAACACTTTGTTACATAGATTTAAACAATTAATTTCGAGTGTTGTATTGACTTAAGAACATAACCAGTAGATATAAGTTTAATAATAGCGTTTAGTTAAAAAAAAAAAAACTGTTAAATTCTACCATGGACTTCAAAACAGCTTGCAAAACTTAGAAATGTGATTATATTTCGACTTAAACCAGAAGCTACTGAATGGCTCAGACTTTTCAAACTCGTCGTCACGAGTAGAAGCGGCCAGAGACTGTCATGTAAGTATTGACGTTTTATTTTAAAAGTTTTGAAATGGTCTAGAAGAAATACGTACTTCATCTAAATAACCATACAGCGACTCTAAATAAATTGCACTTTGTGTACTTCATGTTACTAAATATTCAGTCCCTCAAACAGTGGTATCTTGAACGAAATAAACAACAACAAAACATGCAATTACCATGTAAACATTACCTTTTCTATTTTATTCTACATCGTTTATGTTATTTCAGTTTACGACTTTGTAAAATATTTTTAGAACTATTAACATTGGAATCTTTTCTAAACAGTCTTACTTTATTTGATAATTTGGTGATGAAGTTAATTCAATGATCATGAGTAACCTTACTTGTTATTACTTGCTTCGAAGGAAACATAACGATTCTGAGCGTTTGTCTTAAACGCTTACGTTGTTGTATTAAGATTATTAAAATCCGATGCGTGTCATGTCTAGTTTACGTATCGAATATAGGAAATATACAAAAACTGTTAACCAGAAAAGCCATTTAAAATGGCTCGATTGGCATCGTATTTAGCACTGGATGCTGGTGTGACTTGTGCAGAATAACAATATATCTCATTACCTCATATTAAAGGTATTATATCACATGGCGGATGCTGATATATACATCCTGTGTGAGATAGTAGTAAACATATCATGAAAAATAGTATATTTGTTTCTGAATTTTAGTGTGTTTGACATTAAATGGGGACATTTCTCATAATGTACGTCGTTATGATATATATGCTAGATGGCTGTATGTATATATTGTACTGGATGTTAGTGTACTGTGTAATAGGTGGTTATATATCTCATGTTAGATTAAAGTGTATATCATAGTGAATAGTGGTATATCTTATAATGATATGGAACGATGAGATAATAGTATATTTAAAATATTTATATCAGCATATCTTTTACTCGAGGAAGTACTATAATTAATAAGTACACCGTTTATACTGAATGAATATTGAATATGTACACTGTTGAACAGTGTAGATAAATTGTTGAATGGAAGTATATCTGAATCACGGAATATTTCACAGCTGATTATAGTACATCTCATATTTGATGACAGTATATGTCATATATTAAAAGTGCATCTCTTGCAGTATGACATTTCTAATGTGGAGTAATACAACTCTAAAATATAAAATTTTGAATGAGTTATGATGGCTGGTTTGTAGAACATTTACTTTTAATAAGTTATTCAAACCATTTTAAAATATCACACATTCAATTAAGAATTAATGGTGTTGGTAATGTTTGTTGTTATTGTTGTACAAACCATTGATTTGTTTAAAATTCTGACACTCAAACCTTCAAGTCGATGCAATGATTTTGTTATTACAGACACCTGTAGGTGGGTCTTAACAAATTTAATAACACTGCAGGCGAATTTAAATTGTATACAGACTCTTTGTTTTTTAAGAGAACGTCTGCAGATATATAACGCTAAAATCAGGGGTTCGATTCCCTTCGGTAGACTAATCAGATAGCCCGATGTGGCTTTGCTATAAGGAAACATACTTTTAAGAGAACAGGGAGACACCTAGTGGCAAACGTGTTATTTCCAGTTACAAACTTGAAAATATATTTTGTGTATTACTATTCCATATTCAATTTCTTTATAGGACCTAAACCAAAAACCTTTTTTTCAACAGTTTTTTTAACGGAATATTATTAATCTCAGCATAAAACAAGTCACTTGAACTGCTAGATTTGGTCAATAAAAAAAAACAAAACAACGTTCTTTTATGTATTTCTGTTTTTTACCTCATTTCAAAAAATATACATCAGACTGCTAAACATTCTTTGGGATTTCCTAAAAAAATGCTCACTAGATTTACATTAACACAATTTTGAGTGAATCTATTCAAGTGATGTATTAATTTGTACTTTCAACTTTATGTGGTTTATTTCAGTTAATACTGCTCTTTAAAATAAACGTAATTAATAAAAATTATTATCTTGCGATGATTAGTATGATTTTAAATTGAAGTGTTTTTTTTTCCTTATGTTTTTCATTCTAGTTGGCTTTTCAAATACTAGCAACAAATTGAGAAAGTGCCCATTTTTTTCCTAATTTTATATTAACATTTAAACATTCGAATATGCTCAGATCTGAAAGTAATTTGTGTAATCTAATTTCAGTGAAATGAATAGAGTTCCTTTTAATTTGAATACTTATTGGATTAACTAATTTTAAAAATAAATATAAAGCTCAAGTAATTTCTGAAAGACTAAAAAAACGATATATTAATGTTTAAGAAAACGTAAAAAGACAATTTAAAGCTATACAGAAGCGTTGTAGTCTCTACTTTTTTGAGAGAAAGCAAATTGAGTTATGTATGTATGCTTACGTTCTTAAATTTCAAATTACCTAACTTTCGTTTACTTGGTTCTTCAAAGTAAAGACAAGCACAAAAAAGTTTTGGACATTAAAATTATTCTTTCATCTGGGTTAAATAAGCCACTGTTAATTTAGTTTGAAGAAAGTAAAGAAAATTGACTGGGTTCTTGTGTGTCTTAGAATATTACTAAAGCTGTTATTAGCAAGAAATTGTTTCAGCAACAATTGGTACAGTGTGGAATTCATTGTATTCAATTACACGCATTGAATATACACTCTGTTACACGCATTACGAACATACGATAGGAAAACATTGTTTTCTTTGAATTTTCTACTTAGATAATTCTATATGACACAAAAAATGTGTTTTTGTGAAATATATTTTAATAAACAATAAATGGGTACGTTACCCAGAAGTAGCATTGTTCAAATAAGAAACCAACAGAAGTAATTCCATAGATTATTTGAACTCTTATCTGGAAATAAAAGCTTTCAGTTGCAAAAATAAAACAAAAAAACAAACAGTTTTTATCTGTAGATTTCAATGTACAACAGATTGGTTTAAATTTCGCGCAAAACTACAAATGGGATATCTGCGCTAGCCGTCCCTAATTTTGCAGTGTAAGACTAGAAAAAAGGCAACTCCTTATCACCACCCACCGCCAACAATTGGGCTACTCTTTTACCAACGAATAATTGGATCAATCGTAACATTATAACACCCCCACGTTTGAAAGGGTGAGCATGTTTGGTGTAATGGGGATTCGAACCCCCAATCCTCAGATTACGAGTCAAACGCCTTAACCAATCTGGCCATGACGGACCTAAATATTTTAAACTACGTGTTTGTATTGATCGTTTTGAATTTATATAACATAAGCGACACTTGCTACTTAAACAATTTTAGTTCATTGAAAAATTTACACAAAGTTTATACTCGTATATACTTCCAAATTCGTTATTTTACGAGAAATGTAAAACTGCATTTTAGTTAAATCTATGTAAAAATAATTGTGAATAAACTTGCATCAAACTAATTTGTTCATTTTTCCTCAACTTGGATAAATGAATTTTCTTGGAGGCAAAATTTAGGTAGCTCGGTTGTTGAATCATTATATGTCTCTAATACCATCTTATAGGCTAAACGTTAACCTGATATTTTAAAGTTAATAATTTTATAGAAATAATTACGAAATACGTGCTTATTAACTTAATGGAGTTTTCATTTAAGCTTTTTTTATTTCGCGGAGTAATATGACTAGATTAAATATCTAGCCATAGGCTTTAGACAATCTTCTGGAATATAAATTGCATGATGTGCATCAAAATGGGGAAAAACAACTTCAGCTTTACTAATCATATGCTGAAGACAATATTGTTTATTTTTAAATCATTTGAACATGTTAAAATAAATTAAAGTACTTTATCTTAATTGACGAACTAATGAATGTCACAAAGAGTCAAAAATTTTTGACTCATGAGTTAAATGGACAACGTTAATGAGAATAGCCATATCTCTTATTTTTTACAGCTTTGTTCTCAGAACATATAGGGTTAATCTTACACAATTGTGCATTATTCAGATAGAAATATTTAATCTCACTCTTCTCAAATTCACTATTCAAGAGAACTCTTCTAAATCTATGGTTTCTGAAAGCCTTGTAATCTTTCCATACAAGGTATATTTATTTCAGTATGGAATAAATAAATATGAATTTATATATACATAAAAGGGCTCACCATGGCATGACGGTTAAGGCACTCGACTCGTAATCCGAGGGTTGCGTCACACTAAACATGCCCTTTCAGCCGTCGAGTCTTTATAAGGTTACGGTCAATTCCACTATTCTTTGGTAAAAAGATTAGTCCAAGAGTTAGCGAATGGTGGTGATGACTAGTTTTACACTGCTAAATTATGGACGGCTAGCACAGATAGCCCTCGAGTAGCTTTGTGCGAAATACAAAACAAACCAAACTTTTTGGAAAGCAATGACGATATGTAAGTTGAGTCACTAAAGAACCTATTTAGCCCATTAATTTCAAGTCACGTGATTAGTGTAATCTACTGAGAAAGTAACGAAAATGTAAACTAGGATCTTACAAACTGTCCTTTTGAAAAGTCAATTAAATAACTTTTTACCATATATGATTGACGTGTACTAAATATTAGATACGTTTAAATAAAGCAGACCACATGCTGAGGATCTAGTCAATATCCAGTGTATATCTAATATTATGAGTACTACGTTTATGATTTTTGTTGAAAATACCTAAAATTAGATGGCGTTCAGGACGTAAGAAATAAGTTTTGATAGAAGTGAATAAAAACCCCATCACGCTTTCAAAAAATGTACCTCACTTCTTCAGGGGCAAACTCATGATGGTGATGTAATTGAATGAATGATATATATAAATGGAGTTTAGTGACATCATGAAGGTAATCCGGTTTCCCAGGAAATGTCTATTTCTCTATGTACTGTTGTGTCTCGTTTCCCGTACAATGTAGCCAATGCAGAGATTGTATGTGAAAAGGTGTAAGGTATATATTATTTGAGAAACGGCTAAGTATACGTATATTTAAAACTACACTTTTTAGTATTTATATAAAATAAAGGTGACCCCTGGAGAGTGATTGAAAAAGATATGTTATATTAATCAATTTATAAAATGAGGTATGAAAAATTATCTTAAACAAATAGCAAGTTTTGGGAAATTCAGCTTTCATATTATATAAAAAAAAATAAGAAAATGATATAAATGATTATTTGTGACAGAAATGAAAGCAGTAAATGGATATCGCTAGTTCCAGGATCTATGTTAATTCCAAAAGGTTGAACAGTGTTCAGATGAGCAATCCAGTACGTGTATATTATTTCTCTAATTTTGAATCCTGGATCAATGCCGATGAGAGTAACATTGTTAATGGAATGATCGGATTGGTTAAAGTGTTGAGTAACAGGGTGATCTTTCTCGGTGTTAAATGAAGATTTGTGGTTAATTAAACGTTCTCTAAGAGTTGTTTATGTATGTACTACATATTGGTGATTCCATTTTTCACACTGTATAAGGTAAATGGTGTTTTTTGTCTCGCACGTGGCTTCTTTGGATATTTTACAGTTTCTTTGATTGTGCTTGTCAGAAAATGAGTCAGTGATGTTTATGGACTTGCAGATTTGAACACAGACTTTATTGCATGGACGACAATCATTTTTGGGTGGGATGTAATTCACTTTTGTATGAAGAAGGATATATTTTAGAGTTCTGCTTTTCCGGAAGCAGACAACGGGAACTTGTAGGAAATATCTGTTTGAGAAGATCGCTAGGCTGTAGGAGGTGAAAATGTTTCGTGAAAAGTTGCCGAATTTAAACAGCTAGATAATAATAAGAGAAACTTTATTTGAAAGTTTAGCATTAGTTTGTTTTAGGATGTTTTCCCGCTGAGCATTGTGAGTCCTTTCAATTTGTCTGTAGATTTCGGTATCTTTATATCATCAAGCTCGGCATGGCGGAGGGTTAAGGCACTCGACTCGTAATCCGAGGGTCGCGGGTTCGAATACCCGTTACACTAAACATGCTCACCCTTTCAGTCATGGGGGCGTTATAATGTTACGTTCAATCCCACTATTCGTTGGTAAAAAAGAGTAGCCCAAGAGTTGGCGGTGGGGGGTGATGACTAGCTGCCTTCCCTCTAGTCTTACACTGCTAAATTAGGGACAACTAGCACAGATAGTCCTCGTGTAGCTTTGCGCGAAATTCAAAAACAAACCAAACTTTATATCATCTTTGTGATATGGTTTGCTTCACATCTTTGGTGTGTTTTATGTAGCCCCTGAGCATATTTTATTTATTCTAAGAGCTTGACTATAGGTAATGTTACGTTGAGTGTGTTCAATAATCTCTGTGGATGTTAACCTCATTCATTGAACGACATATTTTTCATTTGGACAGCAGGTCTTAAAGAATTTATTTCAGATACAAACTCTTTTCACAAAACAATCAAGTTTACCTGTGATTACTCTCCTATCAAGATTAACTTTCTTAACGTCACAACTTTTCTAAAAGTCGGAATTTTAAACACCGATTTGTACAAAAAAAAACATCTGCAGACAGATCACAATACCTTCAGTATAAAAAGCTGACACTCCTCTCTTACCATGTACGTTGGTTGACATGGACACGACTACTTCACGAAATCTCAAACTTTATTTTTCTCGCTGAAACATTCCAAAATTGTCTATATGTTTGTTTGGAGTATCTTTGCCACAAATTCCATGTAATTTGATCTCGAAGCAATGTTAAGTAATTGACCAGAACTCCTAAAATTATGGGATGATTTAACATTTTGACCCTCTAAAACAACCAAAAAATCACACATTTTTATGTGTTTATGTACGGAACTTGTTAAAACGTAACTCTGTACCAAAGTCCATATGAAATTGACTGAAATACGTCGGAGTAATTAAAAAAACAACAACAACCCTAAAACAATACTTTTTGTGACAACATCTTAACTCCTTACAATTATTAAAAAAGGAAAAACTATCATTTTTGTTTGTCAATGTGTGGGACCTGTAGAAAAATATCTTTATACCGAATTCCAGGTAAATGGGTCAAAATACGTTCAAGTAATTGACAAGAAGTTCTGTCCTCCCTAACAAGACTCAAAACAGACAAATCTAACTTTTCTTTGTATCTCAGGAAGGCTGGTATGGATATTGTCACTTTTACCAAAATAAAGCAGAGAACAACGTTTCGACATTCTCAGGTCATCTTCAGGTTAACAAAAAAAGAATTTGCAACTGACCTTTGCCGGACACGTGTCTTAGAGACGAGAGTATAAACGGGTACGGGATTGCAGATGGCTTTGTAGTTAGATGTTAGGTTATTAATTAGTATAGGTATAAAGGTGCTCCTTTATATTAGTTTAATTTTGGTTTGAGTTGTTGGATAAGTAGGGCTTGTTTAATTTTGTGTTTGTTTATATTTGTTTCCCTACTTAATATCTGGGTGTTTTCTACGATTATGTTGTGTTTACTTGATTTGCAATGTTCAAAAACTTGTGGAGGTGTTTTGTGTGTTATTTGAATCTGGTTTCGATTTTTTTGCTTGTTTCTCCAATATAGAAGTCGTGGCAGTTGTTGTATTGTATTATATAAATTATGTTGGTGTTGTGTTTGTCAATGTAGTTTTTACATAGTATGGTTTTTGAATAAATTTGATGTTTACTGAAATGTCGTGTTTTGTTATAAATGTTTTTCCAAATGTTGGTTATTTTTTTCGCTGATGTCGGGAACATATGGTGTGCAGCAGTGTACGGTTTTGTAGTCTGTAAATCTTAGGATTTATTGTTGTTTGTTTGTTGTTGGTCTAGGTGTGTACATATAATTTTTTTTCACGGTTTCTTGAGGAAACTTGTTGATATTAATGAAGTGTTGTTTTATTTTGTTGATTTCATCATTAATTTTATCAGGTGAACATAGTTTTGTGGCTGTGTTTATTTGGTTTCTTAATATGTTGAGTTTTTGTTTTCTTTGATGTGCCGAGTCCCAGGGAATATATAATCCAGTATGGGTGATTTTTCTTTGGATTTCTGTTCTAGTGATTTTGAGGTTAAGAAATGCTATCTGGTTAGTTTTTTTCCTGTTCACAGGTGAACTTAATGTTGGAGTGTATGGAGTTAACATGATTGAAAAAACTAAGTGTGTGTTCTGTAGATGTGAATCCAGCGATTGTATCATCAACATACCTGTACCAGTATAGTGGTGGGTGTAAGGCTGAATTGATCGCTTGTGATTCAATCTGTGTTATAAAAATGTTGGTTATAATTGGTGACACGGGATTCCCCATACTTTACTTGTAGATGGTTTTGGTTATTGAACATTAAAGCTAGTTTTGGTGGTAATGAATTCTGTAAGGGTTGCTAATTGGTTGCTATGGATGTGTATCAATGGGTTGGGGTCTTGTATAAAAAGATTATTATTTTATATAATAGTAAATATGTGTATTGAATGGTAAGTAATAAGTTTATTTGTATCAGATGGATGTACACCTATATTAGGGGCCCGGCATGGCCAAGTGTGTTAAGGCGTTCGAATCGTAATTTTTAGGGTCGCGGGTTCAAATCCCCGTCACACCAAACATGCGCGCCCTTTCAGCCGTGGGAGCGTCAATCCCACTATTCGTTGGTAAAAGAGTAGCCCAAGAGAAGGCGGTGAGTGGTGATGACTAGCTGCCTTCTCTCTAGTTTCACACTGCTAAATTAGAGACGGCTAGCTCAGATAGCCCTCGATTAGCTTTGCGCGAAATTCAAAAACAACAACAACTTATATTAGGTAACTTTCCCGAAAGGTGTCCGAAGGCAGTCTGAAGGGGTCATTTCTTTTAACCATTTGTACAGCAATGTAGTGTCTGTCAGTCAGTTGATAGACGCTAAAAATGACGTCACATAATGATTGATTAACGTTTTCAGAAATCACGAGAAGAACTATGAACTCTGTAAGCTACATGACATATGAACTTAAAAATAAGAAATGAAAATATTTATTACCTCTAAATTTGCATTGATTTGTTTATATTTGAAACAGAACACTTTCTGTGACCCTGCGGAAGAACATTTATTATTATATATCATTTAAATAACATATATACATACGTATAAATTGTGAAGGCAATATATCTTATTTGCGATGATCGAATCATAAATGCGAAATTAATAATTTGAAAGAAATGCTCTTGTGGGTTTTGAATTCAGCACAAAGTTACTCAATGGGCTGTATGTGCTCTGCCCACCACAGGTATCGAAACCTGGTTTTTAGCGTTTTAAGTCCACAGACATACCGCTGAGCCACTGGGGGGTTTGGAACAGTTAGTTGAAGAAGTAAAGTATATCTTTGGTAGTGAGAATATGTTTATACTTACAACGCTTCAATATAGTTCTAAACAGGTGATATTACATGTTAAGTTTTACACTACAGAAATGTAGGAGGCGAATTAAAATTGTTAATTTCACGGAGTGAAGAGAGGGAACGTGAAGATCTATTACAGGGGGTCCTGAAAGCTCAGAATTAAATTTTACTTGTCCTTGTGCTTTTCCTGATTTTGATATATTTTTACTTGTAGGGCAGATGGAAGAATAAGGAGGCGGACCCCCTCAACTTTCTATACTACTGTAAAAATGTGTACTTTTTTCCCTGTTCTATAACATGCTGTGATCGCTAAAACCTGTCTTGAGAATGTTAGATAATCCTAAACCTTCTTTTTTCGTCTTCTTGGTGACTTTGAAATAAGCCAAGAAAGCGCTGTTGTTGTTGTTCTAGATTACTTTAAAAACACTGTCTTTACTATTCTCGGTAATTTTAAGTAGGCTCTGCATCAAAAACCGCTTTCACTACCGTTTTGTGTACATTTAAATGTTCCCCAGTGGTTCAGCAGTGAGTCTAAGGTTTCACACCGTTAAAAAACTGGTTTCGATACTCGTGGTGGGCGCAGCACTGGTAGTCTACTGTGTATCTTTGTGCTTCAAAACGAACAAACAAAACTTTTAGATAAATCAAAAATCACTTCTTATTCTATTCAACTCGACTTTAAATAGATTAAAAATAACTTTGTCTCATGTTCTCACTTTGACACCGGGTTTTTGGGTCCTTGAGGACCTGAGAGGATCAGGTATATTTCTTACCTCTTCCTCTCTTCTGAATTAATTATTTAAGGACTGTCACGTGCTAATGATCGTATTCTAACACAAAATACTGATTTTAAATGCTTTGTCTCTTCAGGACCGTGTCCTTGAATATAATGCTAGTAATATTTAGCTTTTTTTTTTAATTTCGCGCAAAGCTACACGAGGGCTATCTGTGCTAGCCGTCCCTAATTTTGCAGTGTAAGAATAGAGGGAAGGCAGCTACTAATCATCCCCACCCACCGACAACTATTGGGCTACTCTTTTACCAACGAATAGTGGGATTGACCGTCACATTATAAGGGCCCCAAGGCTGAAAGAGCGAACATGTTTGGTGTGACGGGGATTTGAACCCGCGACCCTTAGATTACGAGTCGAACGCCTTAACTCACCTGGCCACGTCTGGCCAACATTTAGTGTAATTTTAAATTTCTCTTTTTATTTGGTTACAAACATTGACAAACAATTCGTACTGTAGTATTTCGCTCTTTGGTTGTATAAGATAAAAAACAAAAGAGTTACGAAATAAAATTATAGTTTTTCACAAGAAATATTCATCCGCGCGTATTTATGCATAAAATACTCTCTTTTTTTAAATACCACAATGATATGTAACATTTGGTAAAATAATTTGAATGTTTAGTGCGGATGGTGTTATTTCTAACGTAGAAATATAATGATAAGAGGCACTTAGGCCTATCAACATCACATATGATATAGCAAACTATTTCTTTTAACTGATCATTTATGTATAAATGTTAAGCTCATAGTTTTTGGTACTCTGAAAACTGTGGAGAATATTGAATTTTGTTTTATTTACTATTTTTAAGACTTACTTTTGCTACAGTTAACTAGGATGAACATTCATATTCTATTACTGGTTTAATATACTGTTTACAACGTTTCCTATGCGTTTGACTTTAGTCTTTAGAGGTTGTTTGTTCGTTGTAATATTTTTTTCGTAATTTTGGATACACGCTTTCTCCAAGTTTGTTTTGAATCACACGTTAGACCTAAAAAAATTCCTAAAGTATTGACATCAAGAGGAGCTCCACTCAGGAATAATTGAGTTTTTACGTGATTTAAGTGATTTTGCGAATAATTTTAGTTTTGTTTTCGATATATTAATTTTAATTCTCTATTTCTGACAATATTCAATTATTTGAATTTAAAGTTGTAAATTGTTTGAGGGTATTGAAGGTGTGTTTGAGTTCTTCCAGGTTGCCACACCATTAGCAAACTGTGAGGTTCAACTACAGTTAATATCGTTTAATGGTGTGTCGCTTACACCTATGGTGTACACCTCTGGAGTAAAGTTTCCCTGAACATTTACTCTACATTTTCTATTGTTATGAAATTTGGATGATTAGCGAATAACTTCTGTTGCTAATTCAATTTTTTTTAATGTGAATTTCCAACTATAATGCCATACAGTGTCGAGAAAGCAAACAACAGTGCATTTCTTATGGCTAAAGCTGTCTATTAGAATTTGAGTAAGCCTAAATAAACGATTTATTATTTGCCAAAGTTTTATGACACCATTTTAATATGTTCTCTGGAAAATTCGGGATCCCACTGCTAATTATTTTCTCTGAAACTCACCGTAGACCTGGTTTAATTGATCGGTCTGTAATTTCTCGGTTTATTCCTTCCCTGAAGAGCGTAAGAACAGTCGTTTGCTTCTAACAAGTTGGGGTGTACAACAGGCTTGAATGTGTCTTGAATTTAGGGATAGCAAATAACCTCTGAGTGTCTTTTTTTAACAATATTTTCTTTACATCATCATCTCCCAATGTTATGTTTGTTTTAAGTATAACCTCAGGTTTAGCAATTGTGTTTGTGATTTTTTTGTTCGGGTAAGTGGTTATGATCTTGGATGATTGTTGTAGTGGTAAATGGTTATTACTCTAGATGATTGTTCTAGTGGTAAGTAAATATTATTTTGGATGATTGTCGTAGTTGGAAGTGGTTATTATTTTCGATGATTGTTATAGTGGTAAAATATTATTATTTCCGATCATTGTTATAGTGGTAAGTGATTATTATTTCGGATGACTACTGTAAGGGTAAATGGTTTTTACACTGGATGATTGTTGTAAAGGTAAGTGATGAATATTTTGGATGATTGTTGTAGGGCAAGTGGTTATTACTTTGGATGATTGTTGTAGTGGGAAGTGGTTATTATTTTGGATGATTGTTGTAGTGGTAAGTGGTTATTATTTTGGATGTTTGTTGTAGTGGTAAGTGGTTATTATTTTGGATGATTGTTGTAGTGGTAAGTGATTGTTATATTGGATGTTTGTTGCAGTGGTAAGTGGTGATTACTTTGACTGACTGTTGTTGTGGAAAGAGGTTATTATTTGTATATTTGTTGTAATGGTAAATGGTTAAAAATCTGGATGATTGTTGTAGTGGTAAGTGGTTATTATTTTAGATGATTGTTGTAGCGGTGAGAGAATATTATTTTGGATGATTGTTGTAACGGTGAGTGATTATTATTATTTTGGATGATTGTTGTACAGGTGAGTGATTATTATTTTGGTGATTGTTGCAGTGGTAAGTGATTATTACTCTGGATGATTGTTGCAGTGGTAAGTGATTATTAGTCTTGATGATTGATGTAGTGGTACGTGGTTATCATTTTAAATGATTGTTGAAGTGGTACGTGGTTATTATTTTAAATGATTGATGTATTGGTAAGTGATTATTATTTCGAATGATTGTTATATTGGTAAGTGATTATTATTTCGAATGATTGTTGTACTGTTAAGAGGTTATTATTTTTGATGATTCTTCTAAATGTAAGTGATTATTATTTTAGATGATTGTTGTAGTGGTAAGTAGTTATTATTTTAGATGATTGTTGTTATGGTAAGTGGTTATTATTTTGGATGGTTGTTGTAGCAGTAAGTGATTATTATATTGGATGATTGTTGTCGTGGTAAGTAATTATTACTCTTGATGAATGTTGTATTGTTAAGTTGGTATTATTTTGGATAATTGTTGTTGTGGTAACTGCTTATTATTTTGGATGATTGTTGTAGTGGTAAGTGATTATTATTTCGAATGACAGTTGTTAGGGTAAGTTGTTATTATTTTGGATGATTGTTGTAGTGGTTAGTGGTTATTATTTTGAATGATTGTTGCAGTGGTAGGTGGTGATTACTTTGGATGATTGTTGTTGTGGTAAGAGGTTATTATTTTGGATATTTGTTGTATTGGTAAGTGGTTATAACTCTGAATAATTATTATAGTTCTAAGTTGTTATTATTTTGGATGATTGTTTTAGTGGTAAGTGGTCATTATTTTTGATGATTTTTGTAGTGGAAAGTGGTTATTAGTCTGGATGACTGTTGTAATGGTAAGTGGTTATTATGTTGGATGATTGTTGTAAAGGTAAGTGGTTATTATTTTGGATTATTGTTGTAGTGGTAACTGATTATTATTTTTGATGATTGTTGTAATAGTAAGTGGTTATTACTCTGAATAATGATTATAGTGGTAAGTGATCATTACTTTCGGTGATTGTTGTATTGGTAAGTGGTTACCGTTTTGGATAATTGTTGTAGTCGTAAGTAGTCATTATTTTGGATGACTGTTGTAGTGGTAGGTGATTATTTTATTTCATGACTTTTGTAATGGTAAGTGATTATTATTTTAAATGATTGTTGTACTGGTAAGTGGTTATTATTTTAGATTGTTGTGGTACTATGTGGTAATTATTCTGGTTGATTTTGCAGTGGTAAGTTGTTATTATTTTGGATGATGGTTGTAGTGGTAAGTGGTTATTACTCTGTATGATTATTATTGTGGTAAGTGATTATTATATTGGATGATTGTTGTAAAGGTAAGATATTATTTCTCTTCATGATTGTTAGAGTGGTTAGTGATTATTACTCTCGATGACTGTTGTAGTGGTAAGTGGTTATTATTTTAGATGATTGTTGTAGTGGTAAGTGGTTATTATTTTGGATGGTTAGTGTAGTAGTAAGTGGTTGTTTTTTTTGGATGATTGTTGTAATGGTAGGTGTTGATTATTTTGGATGATTGTTGTAGTTGTAGGTGATTTTTATTTTGAAAGACTGTTGTAGCCGTAAGTGGGTTTTTTTTTTTCGATAACTGTAGATGTGATAAAAGGTTATTATTTCGGATGATTGTTGTAGTGGTAAAGGTGTTATTTTGGATTATTGGTTTTAATATGTGGTTATTATTTTAGATTATTGTTGTTGTAATAAGTGTTCATTATTTTGGATGATTGTTATAGTAATAAGAGGTCATTATTTTGGATGATTGTTGTAATGGTAAATGGTCATTATTCTGGATGATTGTTGCAGTGCTAAGTGATTATTTATTTTGATGATTGTTGTAGTGGTAAGTGGTTTTTATTTTAGATGGTTGTTGTCATGATAAGTGATTATTATTTTGTATGAATGTTATATTTATAACTGATGATTATTTTGGGTAATTGTTGTAGTGGTAAGTGATTATTACTCTGAATGATTATTATTGTGGTAAGTGATTATTATATTGGATGATTGTTGTAAAGGTAAGATATTATTTCTCTTCATGATTGTTAGAGTGGTTAGTGATTATTACTCTCGATGATTGTTGCAGTGGCAAGTGAATATTATTCTTGATGACTGTTGTAGTGGTAAGTGGTTATTATTTTAGATGATTGTTGTATTGGTAAGTGGTTATTATTTTGGATGGTTAGTGTAGTAGTAAGTGGTTGTTTTTTTGGATGATTGTTGTAATGGTAAGTGTTGATTATTTTGGATGCTTGTTGTAGTTGTAGGTGATTTTTATTTTGAAAGACTGTTGTAGCCGTAACGATAACTGTAGATAACATCGATAACTGTAGATGTGATAAAAGTTATTATTTCGGATGATTGTTGTAGTGGTAAAGGTGTTATTTTGGATTATTGGTTTTAATATGTGGTTATTATTTTAGATTATTGTTGTTGTAATAAGTGTTCATTATTTTGGATGATTGTTGTAATGGTAAATGGTCATTATTCTGGATGATTGTTGCAGTGCTAAGTGATTATTAATTTTGATGATTGTTGTAGTGGTAAGTGGTTTTTATTTTAGATGGTTGTTGTCATGATAAGTGATTATTATTTTGTATGAATGTTATATTTATAAATGATGATTATATTGGCTGATTGTTCATGTGATAAGTGTTTATTATTTTAAATGATTGTTGCAGTGGTAAGTGATTATTAATTTTGGATGATTGTTGCAGTGGTAAGTGGTTATTAATTTTGGATGATTGTTGCAGTGGTAAGTGGTTATTATTTTAGATGATTGTTGTATTGGTAAGTGGATATCATTTTGGATATTTGTTGTAGAGGTAAGTGGTTATTATTCTGAATGATTATGATAGTGGTAAGTGATTATTAATTTGGGTGATTATTGTAGTTGTAATTGGTTATTATTTTTAATGATTGTTGTCGTTGTTAGTGATTATTATATTGGATGTGTGTCGTAAAGGGAAGATATTATTACTCTCGTTGATTGTTGTGGTGGTAAGTGATTATTACTCTTTATGATTGTTGCAGTGGTAAGTGGTTATTATATTGAATGATTGTTGCAGTGGTAAGTGGTTATTATATTGAATGATTGTTGAAGTGGTAATTTGTTATTATATTGGATGATTGTTGAAGTGGTAAGTTGTTATTATTTTAGATGATTGTTGCAGTGGTAAGTGGATATCATTTTGGATGATTGTAGTAGTGGTAAGTGGTTATTATTTTGGATAATTGTTGTAGTGGTAACTGGTTTTATTTTCGATGATTGTTGAAGTGGTAAATGATTATTTCGAATGACAGGTGTTAGGGTAAGTGTTTATTACTCTGGATGATTGTTGTAAAGGTAAGTGGTGATTACTTTGGATCATTGTTGTTGTGGTAAGTGATTATTATATTGGATGATTGTTGTAAAGGTAAGTGATTATTACTCGTGATGATTGTTGTAGTTGTAAGTGCTTATTATTTTGGATGATTTTTGAGTGGGAAGTGGTTATTATTTTGGATGGTTGTTGTAGTGGTAAGTGGTTATTAGTCTTGATGATTGTTGTAAAGGTAAGTGGTTATTATTTTGGTTTACTGTTGTAGTGGTAAGAGATTATAATATTTGATGATTGTTGTAAAGGTAAGATATTATTACTCTCGATGATTGTTCTAGTGGTAAGTGGTTATTATTTTTTATGATTGTTGTAGTGATAAATGATTATTATTTCGAATGATTGATGTACTGCTAAGTGGTTATTATTTTTGAAGTTTCTTTCAAAGGAAAGTGATTATTATTTTAGATGATTGTTGTAGTGGTAAGTAATTATTACTCTTGATTATTGTTGTATTGTTAAGTAAATATTATTTTGGAAAATTGTTGTAGTGGTAACTGGTTATTATTCTGGATGATTGTTGTAAAGGTAAGTGATTGTTATATTGGATGATTGTTGTAAAGGTAAGTGATTGTTATATTGGATGATTGTTGTAAAGGTAAGTGATTGTTATATTGGATGATTGTTGCAGTGGTAAGTGGTGATTACTTTGATGATTGTTGTTGTGGAAAGAGATTATTTGTATATTTGTTGTTATGGTAAATGGTTATAAATCTGGATGATTGTTGTAGTGGTAAGTGGTTATTATTTTGGTTGATTGTTGTAATGGTAAGTGATTATTAGTCTGGATGACTGTTGTAATGGTAAGTGGTTATTATTTTGGATATTTGCTGTAGTGGTAAGTGGTTATAACTCTCGATGACTGTTGTAAAGGTAAGTGGTTATTATTTTGGATTATTGTTGTAGTGGTAACTGATTATTATTTCTGATGATTGTTGTAATAGTAGGTGGTTATTACTCTGAATAATGATTATAGTGGTAAGTGATCATTACTTTCGGTGATTGTTGTATTGGTAAGTGATTACTGTTTTGGATAATTGTTGTAGTCGTAAGTAGTCATTATTTTGGATGACTGTTGTAGTGGTAGGTGATTATTTTCTTTCATAACATTTGTAGTGGTAAGTGGTTATTATTTTGGATGATTGATGTAATGGTAAGTGATTATTATTTTGGATGATTGATGTAATGGTAAGTGATTATTATTTTAAATGATTGTTGTACTGGTAAGTGTTTATTATTTTAGATTGTTGTGGTACTATGTGGTAATTATTCTGGTTGATTTTGCAGTGGTAAGTTGTTATTATTTTGGATGATGGTTGTAGTGGTAAGTGGTTATTACTCTGAATGATTATTATTGTGGTAAGTGATTATTATATTGGATGATTGTTGTAAAGGTAAGATATTATTTCTCTTCGTGATTGTTAGAGTGGTTAGTGATTATTACTCTCGATGACTGTTGTAGTGGTAAGTGGTTATTATTTTAGATGATTGTTGTAGTGGTAAGTGGTTATTATTTTGGATGGTTAGTGTAGTAGTAAGTGGTTGTTTTTTTTGGATGATTGTTGTAATGGTAGGTGTTGATTATTTTGGATGATTGTTGTAGTTGTAGGTGATTTTTATTTTGAAAGACTGTTGTAGCCGTAAGTGGGTTTTTTTTTCGATAACTGTAGATGTGATAAAAGGTTATTATTTCGGATGATTGTTGTAGTGGTAAAGGTGTTATTTTGGATTATTGGTTTTAATATGTGGTTATTATTTTAGATTATTGTTGTTGTAATAAGTGTTCATTATTTTGGATGATTGTTATAGTAATAAGAGGTCATTATTTTGGATGATTGTTGTAATGGTAAATGGTCATTATTCTGGATGATTGTTGCAGTGCGAAGTGATTATTTATTTTGATGATTGTTGTAGTGGTAAGTGGTTTTTATTTTAGATGGTTGTTGTCATGATAAGTGATTATTATTTTGTATGAATGTTATATTTATAACTGATGATTATTTTGGGTAATTGTTGTAGTGGTAAGTGATTATTACTCTGAATGATTATTATTGTGGTAAGTGATTATTATATTGGATGATTGTTGTAAAGGTAAGATATTATTTCTCTTCATGATTGTTAGAGTGGTTAGTGATTATTACTCTCGATGATTGTTGCAGTGGCAAGTGAATATTATTCTTGATGACTGTTGTAGTGGTAAGTGGTTATTATTTTAGATGATTGTTGTATTGGTAAGTGGTTATTATTTTGGATGGTTAGTGTAGTAGTAAGTGGTTGTTTTTTTGGATGATTGTTGTAATGGTAAGTGTTGATTATTTTGGATGCTTGTTGTAGTTGTAGGTGATTTTTATTTTGAAAGACTGTTGTAGCCGTAACGATAACTGTAGATAACATCGATAACTGTAGATGTGATAAAAGGTTATTATTTCGGATGATTGTTGTAGTGGTAAAGGTGTTATTTTGGATTATTGGTTTTAATATGTGGTTATTATTTTAGATTATTGTTGTTGTAATAAGTGTTCATTATTTTGGATGATTGTTGTAATGGTAAATGGTCATTATTATGGATGATTATTGCAGTGCTAAGTGATTATTAATTTTGATGATTGTTGTAGTGGTAAGTGGTTTTTATTTTAGATGGTTGTTGTCATGATAAGTGATTATTATTTTGTATGAATGTTATATTTATAAATGATGATTATATTGGCTGATTGTTCATGTGATAAGTGTTTATTATTTTAAATGATTGTTGCAGTGGTAAGTGATTATTAATTTTGGATGATTGTTGCAGTGGTAAGTGGTTATTAATTTTGGATGATTATTGCAGTGGTAAGTGGTTATTATTTTAGATGATTGTTGTATTGGTAAGTGGATATCATTTTGGATATTTGTTGTAGACGTAAGTGGTTATTATTCTGAATGATTATGATAGTGGTAAGTGATTATTAATTTGGGTGATTATTGTAGTTGTAATTGGTTATTATTTTTAATGATTGTTGTCGTTGTTAGTGATTATTATATTGGATGTGTGTCGTAAAGGGAAGATATTATTACTCTCGTTGATTGTTGTGGTGGTAAGTGATTATTACTCTTTATGATTGTTGCAGTGGTAAGTGGTTATTATATTGAATGATTGTTGCAGTGGTAAGTGGTTATTATATTGAATGATTGTTGAAGTGGTAAGTGGTTATTATATTGGATGATTGTTGAAGTGGTAATTCGTTATTATATTGGATGATTGTTGAAGTGGTAAGTTGTTATTATTTTAGATGATTGTTGCAGTGGTAAGTGATTATAAATTTTGGATAATTGTTCTAGTGGTAAGTGGTTATTATTTTAGATGATTGTTGTATTGGTAAGTGGATATCATTTTGGATGATTGTAGTAGTGGTAATTGGTTATTATTTTGGATAATTGTTGTAGTGGTAACTGGTTTTATTTTCGATGATTGTTGAAGTGGTAAATGATTATTTCGAATGACAGGTGTTAGGGTAAGTGTTTATTACTCTGGATGATTGTTGTAAATGTAAGTGTTTATTATTTTAAATGATTGTTGCAGTGGTAAGTGATTATTAATTTGGATAATTGTTGCAATGGTAAGTGATTATTAATTTTGGATAATTGTTGTAGTGGTAAGTGGTTATTACTCTGAATGATTATTATTGTGGTAAGTGATTATTATATTGGATGATTGTTGTAAAGGTAAGATATTATTTCTCTTCATGATTGTTAGAGTGGTTAGTGATTATTACTCTCGATGATTGTTGCAGTGGCAAGTGAATATTATTCTTGATGACTGTTGTAATGGTAAGTGGTTATTATTTTAGATGATTGTTGTATTAGTAAGTGGTTATTATTTTGGATGGTTAGTGTAGTAGTAATTGTTTGTTTTTTTGGATGATTGTTGTAATGGTAAGTGTTGATTATTTTGGATGCTTGTTGAGGTTGTAGGTGATTTTTATTTTGAAAGACTGTTGTAGCCGTAAGTGGTTTTTTTTTCGATAACTGTAGATGTGATAAAAGGTTATTATTTCGGATGATTGTTGTAGTGGTAAAGGTGTTATTTTGGATTATTGGTTTTAATATGTGGTTATTATTTTAGATTATTGTTGTTGTAATAAGTGTTCATTATTTTGGATGATTGTTGTAATGGTAAATGGTCATTATTCTGGATGATTGTTGCAGTGCTAAGTGATTATTAATTTTGATGATTGTTGTAGTGGTAAGTGGTTTTTATTTTAGATGGTTGTTGTCATGATAAGTGATTATTATTTTGTATGAATGTTATATTTATAAATGATGATTATATTGGCTGATTGTTCATGTGATAAGTGTTTATTATTTTAAATGATTGTTGCAGTGGTAAGTGGTTATTAATTTTGGATGATTGTTGCAGTGGTAAGTGGTTATTATTTTAGATGATTGTTGTATTGGTAAGTGGATATCATTTTGGATAATTGTTGTAGACGTAAGTGGTTATTATTCTGAATGATTATGATAGTGGTAAGTGATTATTAATTTGGGTGATTATTGTAGTTGTAATTGGTTATTATTTTTAATGATTGTTGGCGTTGTTAGTGATTATTATATTGGATGTGTGTCGTAAAGGGAAGATATTATTACTCTCGTTGATTGTTGTGGTGGTAAGTGATTATTACTCTTTATGATTGTTGCAGTGGTAAGTGGTTATTATATTGAATGATTGTTGCAGTGGTAAGTGGTTATTATATTGAATGATTGTTGAAGTGGTAAGTGGTTATTATGTTGGATGATTGTTGAAGTGGTAATTTGTTATTATATTGGATGATTGTTGAAGTGGTAAGTTGTTATTATTTTAGATGATTGTTGCAGTGGTAAGTTGTTATTATTTTAGATGATTGTTGCAGTGGTAAGTGGATATCATTTTGGATGATTGTAGTAGTGGTAAGTGGTTATTATTTTGGATAATTGTTGTAGTGGTAACTGGTTTTATTTTCGATGATTGTTGAAGTGGTAAATGATTATTTCGAATGACAGGTGTTAGGGTAAGTGTTTATTACTCTGGATGATTGTTGTAAAGGTAAGTGGTGATTACTTTGGATGATTGTTGTTGTGGTAAGTGATTATTATATTGGATGATTGTTGTAAAGGTAAGTGATTATTACTCGTGATGATTGTTGTAGTTGTAAGTGCGTATTATTTTGGATGATTTTTGAGTGGGAAGTGGTTATTATTTTGGATGGTTGTTGTAGTGGTAAGTGGTTATTAGTCTTGATGATTGTTGTAAAGGTAAGTGGTTATTATTTTGGTTTACTGTTGTAGTGGTAAGAGATTATAATATTTGATGATTGTTGTAAAGGTAAGATATTATTACTCTCGATGATTGTTCTAGTGGTAAGTGGTTATTATTTTTTATGATTGTTGTAGTGATAAATGATTATTATTTCGAATGATTGATGTACTGCTAAGTGGTTATTATTTTTGAAGTTTCTTTCAAAGGAAAGTGATTATTATTTTAGATGATTGTTGTAGTGGTAAGTAATTATTACTCTTGATTATTGTTGTATTGTTAAGTAAATATTATTTTGGAAAATTGTTGTAGTGGTAACTGGTTATTATTCTGGATATATTGTTGTAAAGGTAAGTGATTGTTATATTGGATGATTGTTGTAAAGGTAAGTGATTGTTATATTGGGTGATTGTTGTAAAGGTAAGTGATTGTTATATTGGATGATTGTTGTAAAGGTAAGTGATTGTTATATTGGATGATTGTTGCAGTGGTAAGTGGTGATTACTTTGATGATTGTTGTTGTGGAAAGAGATTATTTGTATATTTGTTGTTATGGTAAATGGTTATAAATCTGGATGATTGTTGTAGTGGTAAGTGGTTATTATTTTGGTTGATTGTTGTAATGGTAAGTGATTATTAGTCTGGATGACTGTTGTAATGGTAAGTGGTTATTATTTTGGATATTTGCTGTAGTGGTAAGTGGTTATAACTCTCGATGACTGTTGTAAAGGTAAGTGGTTATTATTTTGGATTATTGTTGTAGTGGTAACTGATTATTATTTCTGATGATTGTTGTAATAGTAGGTGGTTATTACTCTGAATAATGATTATAGTGGTAAGTGATCATTACTTTCGGTGATTGTTGTATTGGTAAGTGATTACTGTTTTGGATAATTGTTGTAGTCGTAAGTAGTCATTATTTTGGATGACTGTTGTAGTGGTAGGTGATTATTTTCTTTCATGACATTTGTAGTGGTAAGTGGTTATTATTTTGGATGATTGATGTAATGGTAAGTGATTATTATTTTGGATGATTGATGTAATGGTAAGTGATTATTATTTTAAATGATTGTTGTACTGGTAAGTGGTTATTATTTTAGATTGTTGTGGTACTATGTGGTAATTATTCTGGTTGATTTTGCAGTGGTAAGTTGTTATTATTTTGGATGATGGTTGTAGTGGTAAGTGGTTATTACTCTGAATGATTATTATTGTGGTAAGTGATTATTATATTGGATGATTGTTGTAAAGGTAAGATATTATTTCTCTTCATGATTGTTAGAGTGGTTAGTGATTATTACTCTCGATGACTGTTGTAGTGGTAAGTGGTTATTATTTTAGATGATTGTTGTAGTGGTAAGTGGTTATTATTTTGGATGGTTAGTGTAGTAGTAAGTGGTTGTTTTTTTTGGATGATTGTTGTAGTGGTAAAGGTGTTATTTTGGATTATTGGTTTTAATATGTGGTTATTATTTTAGATTATTGTTGTTGTAATAAGTGTTCATTATTTTGGATGATTGTTATAGTAATAAGAGGTCATTATTTTGGATGATTGTTGTAATGGTAAATGGTCATTATTCTGGATGATTGTTGCAGTGCTAAGTGATTATTAATTTTGATGATTGTTGTAGTGGTAAGTGGTTTTTATTTTAGATGGTTGTTGTCATGATAAGTGATTATTATTTTGTATGAATGTTATATTTATAACTGATGATTATTTTGGGTAATTGTTGTAGTGGTAAGTGATTATTATATTCGCTGATTGTTGATGTGATAAGTGTTTATTATTTTAAATGATTGTTGCAGTGGTAAGTGATTATTAATTTGGATAATTGTTGCAATGGTAAGTGATTATTAATTTTGGATAATTGTTGTAGTGGTAAGTGGTTATTACTCTGAATGATTATTATTGTGGTAAGTGATTATTATATTGGATGATTGTTGTAAAGGTAAGATATTATTTCTCTTCATGATTGTTAGAGTGGTTAGTGATTATTACTCTCAATAATGTTGCAGTGGCAAGTGATTATTACTCTCGATGACTGTTGTAGTGGTAAGTGGTTATTATTTTAGATGATTGTTGTAGTGGTAAGTGGTTATTATTTTGGATGGTTAGTGTAGTAGTAAGTGGTTGTTTTTTTTGGATGATTGTTGTAGTGGTAAAGGTGTTATTTTGGATTATTGGTTTTAATATGTGGTTATTATTTTAGATTATTGTTGTTGTAATAAGTGTTCATTATTTTGGATGATTGTTATAGTAATAAGAGGTCATTATTTTGGATGATTGTTGTAATGGTAAATGGTCATTATTCTGGATGATTGTTGCAGTGCTAAGTGATTATTAATTTTGATGATTGTTGTAGTGGTAAGTGGTTTTTATTTTAGATGGTTGTTGTCATGATAAGTGATTATTATTTTGTATGAATGTTATATTTATAACTGATGATTATTTTGGGTAATTGTTGTAGTGGTAAGTGATTATTATATTCGCTGATTGTTGATGTGATAAGTGTTTATTATTTTAAATGATTGTTGCAGTGGTAAGTGATTATTAATTTGGATAATTGTTGCAATGGTAAGTGATTATTAATTTTGGATAATTGTTGTAGTGGTAAGTGGTTATTACTCTGAATGATTATTATTGTGGTAAGTGATTATTATATTGGATGATTGTTGTAAAGGTAAGATATTATTTCTCTTCATGATTGTTAGAGTGGTTAGTGATTATTACTCTCAATAATGTTGCAGTGGCAAGTGAATATTATTCTTGATGACTGTTGTAGTGGTAAGTGGTTATTATTTTAGATGATTGTTGTATTGGTAAGTGGTTATTGTTTTGGATGGTTAGTGTAGTAGTAAGTGGTTGTTTTTTTGGATGATTGTTGTAATGGTAAGTGTTGATTATTTTGGATGCTTGTTGTAGTTGTAGGTGATTTTTATTTTGAAAGACTGTTGTAGCCGTAAGTGGTTTTTTTTTTCGATAACTGTAGATGTGATAAAAGGTTATTATTTCGGATGATTGTTGTAGTGGTAAAGGTGTTATTTTGGATTATTGGTTTTAATATGTGGTTATTATTTTAGATTATTGTTGTTGTAATAAGTGTTCATTATTTTGGATGATTGTTGTAATGGTAAATGGTCATTATTCTGGATGATTGTTGCAGTGCTAAGTGATTATTAATTTTGATGATTGTTGTAGTGGTAAGTGGTTTTTATTTTAGATGGTTGTTGTCATGATAAGTGATTATTATTTTGTATGAATGTTATATTTATAAATGATGATTATATTGGCTGATTGTTCATGTGATAAGTGTTTATTATTTTAAATGATTGTTGCAGTGGTAAGTGGTTATTAATTTTGGATGATTGTTGCAGTGGTAAGTGGTTATTATTTTAGATGATTGTTGTATTGGTAAGTGGATATCATTTTGGATAATTGCTGTAGACGTAAGTGGTTATTATTCTGAATGATTATGATAGTGGTAAGTGATTATTAATTTGGGTGATTATTGTAGTTGTAATTGGTTATTATTTTTAATGATTGTTGTCGTTGTTAGTGATTATTATATTGGATGTGTGTCGTAAAGGGAAGATATTATTACTCTCGTTGATTGTTGTGGTGGTAAGTGATTATTACTCTTTATGATTGTTGCAGTGGTAAGTGGTTATTATATTGAATGATTGTTGCAGTGGTAAGTGGTTATTATATTGAATGATTGTTGAAGTGGTAATTTGTTATTATATTGGATGATTGTTGAAGTGGTAAGTTGTTATTATTTTAGATGATTGTTGCAGTGCTAAGTGATTATTAATTTTGATGATTGTTGTAGTGGTAAGTGGTTATTATTTTAGATGATTGTTGTATTAGTAAGTGGTTATTATTTTGGATGGTTAGTGTAGTAGTAAGTGTTTGTTTTTTTGGATGATTGTTGTAATGGTAAGTGTTGATTATTTTGGATGATTGTTGTAGTTGTAGGTGATTTTTATTTTGAAAGACTGTTGTAGCCGTAAGTGGTTTTTTTTTTCGATAACTGTAGATGTGATAAAAGGTTATTATTTCGGATGATTGTTGTAGTGGTGAAGGTGTTATTTTGGATTATTGGTTTTAATATGTGGTTATTATTTTAGATTATTGTTGTTGTAATAAGTGTTCATTATTTTGGATGATTGTTATAGTAATAAGAGGTCATTATTCTGGATGATTGTTGCAGTGCTAAGTGATTATTAATTTTGATGATTGTTGTAGTGGTAAGTGGTTTTTATTTTAGATGGTTGTTGTCATGATAAGTGATTATTATTTTGTATGAATGTTATATTTATAACTGATGATTATTTTGGGTAATTGTTGTAGTGGTAAGTGATTATTATATTGGCTGATTGTTGATGTGATGAGTGTTTATTATTTTAAATGATTGTTGCGGTGGTAAGTGATTATTAATTTCGATAATTGTTGCAATGGTAAGTGATTATTAATTTTGGATAATTGTTGTAGTGGTAAGTGGTTATTATTTTAGATGATTGTTGTAGTGGTAAGTTGATATCATTTTGGATAATTGTTGAAGAGGTAAGTGGTTATTATTTTGGATGTTTGTTCTAGTGGTAGGTGCTTATTACTCTGAATGTTTATTACAGTGGTAGGTAATTATTACTTCGGGTGATTGTTGTAAGGGTAAGATATTATTACTCTCGATGATTGTTGTAGTGGTAAGATATTATTACTCTCGATGATTGTTGTAGTGGTAAGTGCTTATTACTCTCGATGATTGTTGTAGTGGTAAGTGCTTATTACTCTCGATGATTGTTGTAGTGGTAAGTGTTTATTATTTTATATGATTGTTGTAGTGGTAAGTGGATTTTATTTTGACTGATTCTTATAGTCATAAGTGGTAATTATATTGGATGATTGCTGTAGTGGTAAGTGTTTATTTCTCTTAATGATTATTATAGTTTTAAGTGATTATTATCTAGGATGATTGTTGTTGTGGTAAGTGGTTATTATTTTGGATAATTGTTGTAGTGGTGAGTGATTATTACTCTTGATGATTGTTGTAGTGGTAAGTTTGTATTATTTTGGATAATTGTTGTAGTGGTAAGTGGTTATTATTTCGGATGATTGTTGCAGAGGTAAGTTATTATTACTCTTGAAGATTGTTCTAGTGGTGAGTGGTTATTATTTTGGGTAATTGTTGTAGTGGTAAGTGATTATTACTCTCGATGATTGTTGTAGTGGTAAGTAATTATTACTCTCGATGATTGTTGTAGTGGTAAGTAATTATTACTCTTGATGATTGTTGTAGTGGTAAGTAATTATTACTCTTGATGATTGTTGTAGTGGTAAGTAATTATTACTCTTGATGATTGTTGTAGTGGTAATTGGTTATTATTTTGGATGATTGTTGTCGTGGTAAGTGATTATTATTTCAGGAGACTATTGTAAATATAAGTGGTTATTAATCTGGAGGAATGTTGTAATGGTAAGTGATTATTATTTTGATGATTGTTGTAGTGGTAAGTGATTATTATGAAATGATTGTTGTAGTGGTAAGTGATTATTATATGAAATGATTGTTGTAGTGGTAAGTGATTATTATATGAAATGATTGTTGATGTGGTAAGTGTTTAATATATTGGATGATTGTTGTAAATATAAAATATTATTTCTCTCGATGATTGTTGCAGTGGTAAGTGATTATTATTCTTGAAAACTGTTGTAATGGTAAGTGGTTATTTTTTAGATGATTGTTGTAGTGGTAAGTGGTTATTATTTTGGATGATTGTTGTAGTGGTAAGTGGTTATTATTTTGGATGATTGTTGTAGTGGTAAGTGGTTATTATTTTAGATGATTGTTGTAGTTGTAAGTGGTTATTATTTTAGATGATTATTGAAGTGGTAAGTGGTTTTTATTTTGAATGATTCTTCTAGTAATAACTGATTATTATTTAAATTTTTGTTGTAGTTGTATGTGATTTTTATTTTGTATGATTGTTGTAGTCTTAAGTTGTTATATTTTTGGATGACTGTAGTTGGGATGATAGGTTTTTATTTTGGATGATTGTTGTTGTTGTCAATCTTATTATTTTGAGTTACTGGTTTTGGTAAGTGGTCATTATTTTGGATGATTGTTGTACTGGTAAGTGATTATTATTTAACATGAGTATTATAATAATAAGTGGTTATTACTCTTGACGAATGTTATAATGGTAAATGATTATTATTTTGGATGATTTTTGTAGTGGTAAGTGGTTATAATTTTGAATGATTGTTGTAGTTGTAAGTGGTTATTATTTTGGATGATTGTTGTAATGATAAGTGTTGATTATTTTGGATGATTGTTGTAGTGGTAGGTGATTTTTAATTTGGATGACTGTTGTCGCGGTAGGTGATTATTTTTTTGGAAGACTTTTGTAGTGGTAAGTGGTTATTAGTTGGTATCATTTTTTGTGGTAAGTGGTTATTATTTTGGATGATTGTTGTAATGGTAAGTGTTTATTATATTAGATAATTGTTATAGTGTGAAATTGTTATTATTTTGGATGATTGTTATAGTTGTAATTGATTATTATTTTGGATGATTGTTGTCGTGGTAAGTGATTATTATTTCAGAAGACTATTGAAATGGTAAGTGGTTATTATTTTGATGATTGTTGTAATGGTAAGTGATTATTATTTTGATGATTGTTGTAATGGTAATTGATTATTATTTTGATGATTGTTGTAGTGGTGAGTGATTATTATTTTGTGTGATTGTTGTAGTGGTGAGTGATTATAATTTTGGATAATTGTTGCAGTTGTAAGTAATTATTAATTTTGGATAATTGTTGTGGTTGTAATGGTTATTATTTTAGATGATTGTTGTAGTGGTAAGAGATTATTATTTTTGATCATTGTTCTATTGGTAAGTGGTTATTATTTTGGATTATTGTTGAAGTGGTAAGTGGTAAATTTTTTGAATGATTGTTTTAGGTGTAAATGATTATTACTCTGGTTGATTGTTGTAGTGGTAAGTTGGTATTATTTTGGATAATTGTTTTTGTGGTAAGTGGTTATTATTTCGGATGATCGTTGTAGTGGTAAGTGATTAATATATTGGATGATTGTTGTAAATATAAGATATTATTTCTCTCGATAATTGTTGCAGTGGTAAGTGATTATTATTTTAGGTAATTGTTGTAGTGGTAAGTGATTATTATTCTTGAAAACTGTTGTAAAGGTAAGTGGTTATTTTGTTAGATGATTGTTGTTGTGGGAAGTGGTTATTATTTTTAATGATTGTTGTCGTGGTAAGTGATTATTATTTCGGAAGACTATTGTAATGGTAAGTGGTTATTACTCTGGAGGAATGTTGTAATGGTAAGTGATTATTATTTTGGATGATTGTTGTAGTGGTGAGTGGTTATTATTTTAGATGATTATTGAAGTTGTTACTGGTTTTTATTTTGAATTATTCTTCTAGTAATAACTGATTATTATTTTAAATTTTTGTTGTAGTTGTATGTGATTTTCATTTTGTATGATTGTTGTAGTCTTAAATTTTTATATTTTTGGATGCCTGTAGTTGTTATGATAGGTTTTTATTTTGGATGATTGTTGTTGTTGTCAATCTTATTATTTTGAGTTACTGGTTTTGGTAAGTGGTCATTATTTTGGATGATTATTGTACTGGTAAGTGATTATTATTTAACATGAGTATTATAACAATAAGTGGTTATTACTCTTGACGAATGTTATAATGGTAAGTGATTATTATTTTGTATGAATGTTGTAGTGGTAAGTGGTTATTATTTTGATGATTGTTGTATTGGTAAGTGATTATTATATTGGATGATTGTTGACGTGGTAAGTGGTTATAATTTTGGATGATTGTTGTAGTTGTAAGTGGTTATTATTTTAGATGATTGTTGCAGTGGTAAGTGATTATTGTTTTAGATAATTGTTTTATTGGTAAGTGGTTATTATTTTGGATGATTGTTGTAGGTGTAAATGTTTATTACTCTGTGTGATTGTTGTACTGGTAAGTGATAATTGTTTTGGATGATTGTTGTAGTGGTAAGTGGTTATTACTCTGGGTGATAGTTGTAGTGGTAAGTGATCATTACTCATGATTGTTGTAGAGTTGAGTGATTATTATTTTGTGTGATTGTTGTAGTGGTGAGTGATTATTATTTTGTGTTATTGTTGTAGTGGTGAGTGATTATTATTTTGTGTGATTGTTGTAGTGTTGAGTGATTATTATTTTGTGTGATTGTTGTAGTGGTGAGTGATTATTATTTTGTGTGATTGTTGTAGAGTTGAGTGATTATTATTTTGTGTGATTGTTGTAGTGGTGAGTGATTATTATTTTGTGTTATTGTTGTAGTGGTGAGTGATGATTATTTTGTATTACTATTGTAGTGGTGAGTGATGATTATTTTGTATTACTATTGTAGTGGTGAGTGATGACTATTTTGTATTACTATTGTAGTGGTGAGTGATGATTATTTTGTATTACTATTGTAGTGGTGAGTGATGATTATTTTGTATTACTATTTTTGTGGTAAGTGGTTATTATTTTGTATGGTTGTTGTATCGATAAGTGGTTATTATTTTGGATGACTGTTGTAGTGATAAGTGGTTATTATTTTCGATTATTGTTGCGGTAATAAGTGGTTAATATTTTGGTGATTGTTTTAGTGGTAATTGGTTATTATTTTGGATTATTGCTGTTGTTTTAAGTGGTTATTATTTTGGATTATTGTTGTAGAGGTAACTTATTATTATTTTGGATTATTGTTGTAGAGGTAAGTGGTTATAATTTTGGATGATTGTTGTAGTTGTAAGTGGTTATTATTTTAGATGATTGTTGCAGTGGTAAGTGATTATTGTTTTAGATAATTGTTTTATTGGTAAGTGGTTATTATTTTCGATGATTGTTGTAGGTGTAAATGTTTATTACTCTGTGTCATTGTTGTAGTGGTAAGTGATAATTGTTTTGAATGATTGTTGTAGTGGTAAGTGGTTATTACTCTGGGTGATAGTTGTAGTGGTAAGTGATCATTACTCATGATTGTTGTAGAGTTGAGTGATTATTATTTTGTGTGATTGTTGTAGTGGTGAGTGATTATTATTTTGTGTGATTGTGGTAGTGGTGAGTGATTATTATTTTGTGTGATTGTTGTAGTGTTGAGTGATTATTATTTTGTGTGATTGTTTTAGTGGTTAGTGATTATTATTTTGTGTGATTGTTGTAGTGGTGAGTGATGATTATTTTGTATTACTATTGTAGGGGTGAGTGATGATTATTTTGTATTACTATTGTAGTGGTGAGTGATGATTATTTTGTATTACTATTGTAGTGGTGAGTGATGATTATTTTGTATTACTGTTGTAGTGGTGAGTGATGATTATTTTGTATTACTATTGTAGTGGTGAGTGATGATTATTTTGTATTACTATTTTTGTGGTAAGTGGTTATTATTTTGTATGGTTGTTGTGTCGATAAGTGGTTATTATTTTGGATGACTGTTGTAGTGATAAGTGGTTATTATTTTCGATTATTGTTGCGGTAATAAGTGGTTAATATTTTGGTGATTGTTTTAGTGGTAATTGGTTATTATTTTGGATTATTGGTGTTGTTTTAAGTGGTTATTATTTTGGATGATTGCTGTCGTGGTAACTTATTATTATTTTGGATTATTGTTGTAGAGGTAAGTTATTATTATTTTGGATTATTGTTGTAGAGGTAAGTTATTATTATTTTCGATGACTGTTGTAGTGGTATGTGGTTATTATTTTCGATGATTGTTGTTGTGTTAAGTGATTATTATTTTGGATAACTGTTGTAGTTGTAAGTTATTATTATTTTGGATAACTGTTGTAGTTGTAAGTTATTATTATTTTGGATAACTGTTGAAGTTGTAAGTTGTTATTATTTTGGATGATTTTTGTAGTGCTAAATGGTTATTATTTTGGATGATTTTTAGTCTGGTAAGTGATTATTATTTCAGATGACTATTGTAATTGTAATGATTATTATTTTGGATGATTGTTGTAGTGATGAGTGGTTATTATTTTGAATATTTTTTGTAGTTTTAATTGATTATTATTTTGGATGATTGTTGTAGTAATAACTGATTATCGTTTTGAATGTTTTTTGTAGTTTTAATTGATTATTATTTTGGATGATTGTTGTAGTGATGAGTGGTTATTATTTTGAATGATTGTGGTAGTAGTTACTGGTTATTGTTTTGAATGATTGTGGTAGTAGTTACTGATTATAATTTTGGATGATTGTTGTAGTAATAACTGATTATCGTTTTGAATGTTTTTTGTAGTTTTAATAGATTATTATTTTGGTTGACTGTTGTAGTGCTAAGTGTTTATTGTTTTTGATGATTGTTGTAGTGGTTAGTGGTTATTATATTGGATGATTGTTGTAGTGGTCACTGATTAATATTTTGGTTGATTGTTGTAGTCGTCGGTCATGTTGATGTGTATAATTCTTGATTTCTGTGTAATTATTTATTCATTGTGAAAATAGTTATTTATGTCTGTTTTTTGATGTGTTTTAAAAACATTTTTTGATTTTTCGTCTTTAAAAGGTTCTGTTGTTGTTTATTTGTGTAGGATATTTTGTAAAGTTAGATGTTTGTGTGCATTTTGATTGTTTGTGAATCTTTTTAAATGTGTCTAGAATGTTTTAGTCAGTGTATATAACTTAACTTGTAACAGTAACTGTCCCGGCTACCTTGTTTTATTCATATCAATTAACTTGGTACAGTAACTGTCCAGGCTACCTTGTTTTAATCATATCACTTAACTTGGAACAGTAACTGTCCCGGCTACCTTGTTTTAATCATATCACTTCACTTGGTACAGTAACTGTACCGGCTACCTTGTTTTATTCATATCACTTCACTTGGTACAGTAACTGTCCCGGCTACCTTGTTTTATTCATATCACTTCACTTGGTACAGTAACTGTCCCGGCTACCTTGTTTTATTTATATCACTTCACTTGGTGCAGTAACTGTCCCGGCTACCTTGTTTTATTCATATCACTTCACTTGGTACAGTAACTGTCCCGGCTACCTTGTTTTATTCATATCACTTCACTTGGTACAGTAACTGTCCTGGCTACCTTGTTTTATTCATATCACTTCACTTGGTACAGTAACTGTCCCGGCTACCTTGTTTTATTCATATCACTTCACTTGGTACAGTAACTGTCCCGGCTACCTTGTTTTATCCATATCACTTCACTTGGTACAGTAATTGTCCCGGCTACCTTGTTTTATTCATATCACTTCACTTGGTGCAGTGACTGTCCCGGCTACCTTGTTTTATTCATATCACTTCACTTGGTGTAGTGACTTTCCCGACTGGCTTTTTTTAATCATTTAATTTCATTTCTTATTTTATTTCTTATAAAGTTTGTTTGCTTTCAACATTTGTATCTCCTGTATCGTCTTCTGAGCAGCCTTCTTTTAATCATGTCTATTATATGCACATGTGATTTCCAGCTTTTGTAAGAATTGTAAGATTGTTGTTTTAATATTGTTTTTTCAGCGGCATATATCACACACTCAGAGATTGTGTGACAATATGTATCAATATCTGATTCTTGTGCAGTTTAAACTTCTAACTATGATAGTAATTTCTTTAATTCATTTGCATATTTAGTCCAATTTTCCTTCTTCTAATAAATTTAGGTTTTATTATTGATTGATTATCATGAGATGCGTGATCGAAGACACAGGTTATTGTGAGATGATCACTGTCTGCAGCATTTTCAACATAAAAATTTGAACATTTGTTTGCTACTTCTATTGTACTAATACATATGCCCCCCAGTAACTAAGCGATATGTCTGCGGACTTACAACGCTAAAAACCGGGTTTCGATACCCGTGGTTGGCAGAGCACAGATAGCCCATTGTGCAGCTTTGTGCTTAATTCAAAACAACAACAACTTCTATTGCTCCCCAGTGGCTCAGCGGTATGTCTGCGAACCTACAACGCTAAAAGCTGGGTTTCGATACCCGTGGTGGGCAGAGCACAGATAGCCCATCGTGCAGCTTTGTGCTTAATTCAAAACAACAACAACTTCTATTGCTCCCCAGTGGCTCAGCGGTATGTCTGCGAACCTACAACGCTGAAAGCTGGGTTTCGATACCCGTGGTGGGCAGAGCACAGATAGCCCATTGTGCAGCTTTGTGCTTAATTCAAAACAACAACAACTTCTATTGCTCCCCAGTGGCTCAGCGGTATGTCTGCGAACCTACAACGCTGAAAGCTGGGTTTCGATACCCGTGGTGGGCAGAGCACAGATAGCCCATTGTGCAGCTTTGTGCTTAATTCAAAACAACAACAAGTAATACATATATCCAGTATATCATTTGTATGATATCCGTCACTGGTATGTGCAGGAGTTTTGTTATTTAACAACACACAACAAGTATCGTTTAAAAATTTCAAGAGCCTTATTCCATTTGGTGTTGTTGTATTACAGCCAAAATGTTATTTAATGCTACGATCACTTATTATTATTAATTGTTTATTGTACTCTTTTAATTTATACAGAAATTGGGTATCCAGTATTCTGAATGGAGTGTACTAAACACCGGTTATTGTTGTTATATTTTTATCTGTTACATTAACATCTGTGGTAATATTTTCGTTACTATTTTGAATATCTCTTTGAATAATAAAAACAGTAAATTTATACAATAAATCTATGTCCCAGATGGAGTCATTTTTGTTTGTCCTATGTAATCTCAAGATAACATATCCTGAAACGTTAAGTGAATTTTCTTTTTGAATAATTTTCAGTAATTTCTACAATATCAGATTTAGTTTGTATCGTAAGGTTTAGATCTCGTGCCTCTTGGACGAAAGACCGCATTGGATGTTGCTGTGTTGGATTGTGAATGTTTGTATTAAAAATGAACTTATGAATGTTTGTTCTATTAGCGATATTATTGGTGTAATGTGAATTTTTGCTGCGTTTATAATGATAGTGATATAATTTTGTTTGCTTTCTGGATTTTGGTAGTGTGCAATGAAATATTTAAAAATATGTTAATATATTCTATATAATGGGTCTATTATCTGATGATTATTTGAGATTTTGTACTGTGTGTTATTGGAACTTTGAGTTTCATTTACTGTTACTTATCGTTCTGTTTTTGTGTACTCACAAGTTCACCGTTATTTGTAGATTTCTGTTGTGATTGTTGTTTAACTCCATTAGCTTATGTTGTTGTGGTTTTATTGTGTTTTACTGGTGTAGGAAATAGTGTTTGTTGTTGTGGTTGTGTTCTTAGTGTGATTTGTTGTGTAGTGTTATTATTATTTATGTCGAAACTTCTTGTATTAATTTATTTATATTTTAGCAACCTTTATACATACATACATACATACATACATACATATATCACTCATTTGATTACATCATCATTCCCAATTTGTTCCTGAATAAGAAATGTCTACCTTTCGAAAGTGTTCTGGTTATAGGGTTTTTATTTATTTACAGTTTGTTGCGTGGTGTTGATTACAATTACAGCACAAAGGCTTTTCCTTTGTGCAATTACTCGTGAGGTAGATTCCTCGTCTTACAACACAACATGATAATGATGCTGTCACTACGTGACCGTAGAGTTGAGAGATAAAACATTCTGTAATAACCACGACCGGTGTATTTTGTTTCTTCGACTTCAAACATCTAGTATCACAGCCTAATACCATTATATAGCAGTCATTAATGTCGTTTTGTGTGTGTGTCTGTTTTGTTTGTGTACACTTTGATTACGTTTGTAGGTTGTTGTGTCCTATTTGAAATTATTATTTCGATTTTTTGTATGGGATCTGTATTTTTGTGAGTTCATCTTTGATGTCATCAGTGTTAATGGAATAGTGTATTATCCTGATCACAGGAAGCGTTAGTAAAAGTATATACATTACAGAGGGTTTGGTACCAGGTATTAAAACGAATTTTTAATGTGGAGATCACCGCATTACGTGACAGCATTAGGAAATATAAAGTCGTGTAGGAACTGAGTATCTATGGTATTTGTACGTCGTACTCGTATTGTGGAAAGAAAGCAGAGAGAACGGGTGCGCTTTGAACATGACAACTTTACAACGGAACATTTTGCTATAGTCAAGATGAAAAGTCGTGTTGACCGGTCGTGGTGAAATGGACTTAACGGCATTGTGAGGCTGTAAAATGGTTTTATTATAACGTATTGAACCTCTGTATATACATCGATTAATGTTTAAAACTAAAACACGTTACCAGACAGAATTGTTACTAACGATATGTACATATATATATTGTATGTCCAATGTTCTGCAGGAATACTAGTAGGTATGAAGTCCAGTATATGAAGTGTATATCACTACTCATAAAATATTTGTAAAACTGCTACTCTAGCAACAGTCACCCGTTTCTTCATACAAGTACAAACTTTTATAGTGATGAACCATGAACCACATCTTCTCATTGCCTCAACCAAGCCTTATACGTACGTTTGAAAATTAACAAACGAAATTTGAAAAGTAAGATGTATATATCAGATGCAGTATCGAGAACGAATTTCCTGTTTTCCTAATGCAGCCATAATAACGTCTTCAGTATACTTCATTGTGCCGTGTAATACAACAGTATTGGTACCGTTTTTTACGTAAGAGCACGCGCTCACTTTCGCATAGAATATGCACGCTAACTACACTGAAAATTGTATGAGGGTTATTACAAAATATTTTACAAACAAACCTCGTCATTGGACAAGTATTCCTTTCATCTAGTTACAAGTAACTGTCACGCATTCATGTATCTGAAGGATATTCATTTCATATTGTAATCTAGTTATTTTTTAGCAGATAAATCCGCCAACCTCAAAGATCGTGAGCTAAAAGGATTTTTAACCTGTAATTTATCAACGAATTCTACTCGACCATTCTGGTCTTTCTTGAGCTACTCAGACTTTTTAATTCTACACTGATCAAGTGCTGAAGTTTAACTGTACCGTTCTGCAACATACGCAATGTTCCAAACGTATTTCGAGAATGTTCCAGTTCTCCATAAGTTATTTTTAAGTTATCGAAGTGCATCAGAAGTTAGCAAGCGCAGATTGAAGTAAATAGTACCTCTGGACGTGGTATTGTTTCACTCTAGGTTTTCAGGTCTAGCCTGTACTGTTTCTACTGTTGTTGTTTCTTTCCAATTTTGTTTCTGATGATCCCACTAACCCTAAATTAGTGTCAACGTATTCCATTTTACTAAGTATTTAAACTGCATACCAATTGATTAGTAATTTTAAATTCTGACTTATCGTCTTTGATATTGTCTATCCTCCTTTGAAACCTCTTTGTGTATCAATATTAAGTCTGAAGGCTTATAACTCTAAAAATACGGTTTTGATACCAGCTATGGGCAGAGTACAGATAGCTTATTATGTAATTTTGTCCATAACACCAAGATTATCAAATAAACTTCCTTTGAAATATAATATTAAAGGATTAAAATGCCAAAGATGAAAGAAAAATAAATAGAAGACCACAACTGGCTGCTAAGTGCATAACCCACAGTAAAAATATCAACAAGGCTATAAGAACATATCTAATCGAAAGTTTGAAAAAAAATTAAAACTAAAAATACAATTTTATGTAGAAATAAGATAAAATTGTTTGATCGTTCGATGCATAACGACTGAAAATAAAATATGCTAATTGTATTAATAAGAAATGATAAGTTAAATGCCGAAGATAAATCACTAATACCCAAGATTAACAACAAGCTCGTAAGCCACATGAAATTTTATTCCTGCTTTACATTTCAAATCACTCTCTTTAGTTGCTATGGTATCACACTGATAACGTAATATCAATGTAAAGCAACATGGCGTCACTGGCGTCAGAATCATAAAATTTTCACTACAGATTAATCTGAGTGTTCTTAAAGAAAATGTGAAATACTAGCTTCAAAATTTTTGACCAAAAGCGAACATTGAGAATGAGACCGGTTCGTCGACATTGGCTTTATCAGAAAACTACAACTGATTGAGTTACAATACAAATCTTAGATTTAATATTAGAAAGTAGCTTAGATGAATGGTGAGTATATAAAGTCGCTGGAGAAGCGAAGGTATAGATTGCAAGACGTTAAAGAAAACATAGGACTTGAGAAGTACCAAAGATAAGTGAGTAAAACGTGGAGCAATAGTAGAAAGAAAAATATTAAGAGAAGAAGAATAACATTAAGAAATATTTGTTGACATACCACTTCTATTTTCTTAATTACTTCTTCTACTCACTAGGTGTCTCTGTTCCACGTGCTTTCATTTCTCAAACCGTCAGAAGTTCTTATTTATATAATTAATGTATTCTTTCATACATACCTAAGACTTTCACAGTTTTGTCTTAACCCCATTTCGTCTCAGAATAAGGAATGTTTACCTTCTAAAAGTATTGTATTTATTTCAAATAATAAATTATAAACACTTTTTAAAAATCGATATGGTATAGGGCACAACAAGCAATCCTTTACAAGCTAGACAAGGAATGTCTACTTTTCTAAAGTATTGTGTTTATGTTAAATTATAAACGCTCTTATCAGATGGATTTGTTATAGGGCGCAATAGTTGATGCCTTATAGGTAGGACCGGCACGACCAGGCAGTTAGGACGCCCGACTCTTAATCCGAAGGTCGTGTATTCGAATCCCCGTCACTTCAAACATTCTCGTTCTTTTAGCCATGGGGGCATGGTAATGTGACGGTTAATCTCACTATTCGTTGATAAGAGTACCCTAAGAGTTGGCGGTGGGTGGTGATGACTAGCTGCTTTCCCCCTAGTTTTAAACTGCTAAATTAGGGACGCTAGGGGAGATAGCCCTTGTGTAGCTTTGCTCGAAATTCAAACCAAAGTAATGTCTTTCTTCCACATTTCCCCAAAAAAAAGTCTCGTTTTATATAATAGAAACGTGTGAAACATAAGCCTTTCACCATTTCTGAAATAAAACAGTATAATATACAACGCTATAAAATGAAATTTAAAATAAATGATTTCACGAAAATGAAATTCAAAAACGATTTAACTAATAAAACCATTTAAAAAAAACACTACGTCAGTTTTGCTTCGGATTTATTCCCCCACCCCCAACAGCCCGGCATGGCCAAGCGTGTTAAGGCGTGCGACTCGTAATCTGAGAGTCGTGGGTTCGCATCCCCGTCGCGCCAAACATGCTCGCCATGTCAGCCGTGGGGCGTTATAATGTGACGGTCAATCCCACTATTCGTTGGTAAAAGAGTAGCTCAAGAGTTGGTGGTGGGTAGTGATTACTAGCTGTCTTCCCTCTAGTCTTACACTACTAAATTAGGGACAGCTAGCACAGATTAACATAACATGGATATACTACTTGAAGAAAAGTTATGCAATTCTAATAAATGAAGCTCGTAGTAAGATGATTCAAACAAGTATCAAAATGCAGATACTTTCTGAACATTTACAACAAAAAAGTTTTCTTATCTGTCTTCTTTGCTGGAATTGTCAACTTTTTCTAAATTTGGTTTTGGTTCTTCGTAGTTTACGCCCTTGCATTTACTAAAACGTTCTAAGCTTTGGAGAAAAGATGTGTCTGTCATCGCTTTCTTGGGAGTCCGTCTATGACCGTTGTATTCGATCAATATCTGCTAAACTTGTACAATTTAATCATATTTTTAGAAGCATTTCTATAAAGATTGTAGTAAAAAAGACTCAGTAGTAGTTCTAATAAATATGTATTCATTGATGAGCTGCCAGTAAAGACCAATTGAGTCATCTTTTAATGAGTAGTTCCATGCATATTGTATTCGATAAAGATAAACTTAACCATCTTTAAAGAAGTAATTCTACAAAAATTGTACCGAATAAATATCAAATGAATTATATTTTAAGAGTAGGCGTGTGAAGATTGTCTTCAATAAAAGCCAACTGAGACGTCTTCTTAAGGAGTAGGCCTGTGAAGGTTGTCTTCAATAAAAGCCAACTGAGACGTCTTCTTAAGGAGTAGGCCTGTGAAGGTTGTCTTCAATAAAAGCCAACTGAGACGTCTTCTTAAGGAGTAGACCTGTGATGGTTGTAGTCAATAAACACCAATTGAAACGTCCTCTTAGGAGAAAACCTATGAAGGTTGTATTCAATAAAGATTTATTAAACTTATCAATCTGTTGCCATTTTAGGAATGATAAAAGTTTTAGTCGATTCGAACCCGATAACTTCTTTTACTGAACCAAATAAAATTCATTTTTCATCGTTAATAACATTATCATCTCAGTCACGAGAGTTTAAGTTCTTCTGAGTTTTGGTTCTTAAGATAAATTAACAAATAATTGTTTGTTTGTTTTTGAATTTCGCGCAAAGCTACACGATGGCTCTAGCGGTCCCTAATTTAGCAGTGTAAGACTAGAGGGAAGGCAGCTAGTCATCACCACCCACCGCCAACTCTTTGGCTACTCTTTTACCAACGAATTGTGGGATTGATCGTAACATAATAACGCCCCTGACGGCTGAAAGGATGAGGATGTTTGGTGCGACTGGGATGCGAACTCGCAACCGTCAGATTACGAGGCGCACGCCTTAACCCACCTGGCCATGCCGACCTGATAAATAATACGATAAAAACTATTTTTCTATTCTGCAGCTGGAATGATATACTCGTATACTCTTATAAAAAAAGAAACGCAAATGGGATATTTTTTTATTTTAAAGAGAAATATATGTAACAACGTTACAAGCTCAGAGTATGTGATGTTACACGTGTTAAGGCACTGATTGTCAGACCAAAATGATAATAAAAGTTGTGCACTTTGAAAACGGAGGAAAAAAACGGATTTTTCGCCAAAACGCATTCGTACCCAATAAATTTGTTTGAGAGATCTGCATGTTCTGCAAGTGCAACATGTGCAAAATCCCTATAAAAGTGACGGGTTCTCGGTTTCCATAGCTCAGTGTTAAGACACCGACACGCAATACAGTTACGCCAAGACTGACTGAAGCACAACGCAACAACGCCATTGGTCGCTTGGAAGCAGGCGAATCTCGATCAGATATTGCCAGAGCTGTGAATGTCCACCCAAGCACCATCACAAGGCTATGGAATCGTCACCAACAACATGGATCAACTCGTGACCGTCCACGATCTGGCAGACCTCGTGTGACCACGCCCGCACAAGATCGCTATATCCGGTTACGTCACCTTCGGGATAGGACCACCACTGCGACGTCTACTGCCTCAACCATACCAGGGCTGCGTAGGATTTCCGATCAGACCGTACGCAACCGTCGACGAGATTCTTAGGCCCCATGTGCAACCCATCATGGTGAACGTCAACGACGTTTTTCAACATGACAACGCCCGTCCTCACACAGCACGACTCACCACTGTCTTCTTGAGACACCACAACATCAACGTTCTTCCCTGGCCCTCTATATCACCAGAGTTATACCCCATCGAACATCTTTGGGACGAGTTGAACCGACGTCTGCGATGGCGACAACCTCAACCGCAAACTCTATCTCAGCTTGCAGCAGCTTTGCAGGCTGAGTGGACACCCATTCCACAGGATGTGATTCGTCATCTCATCGCTTCCATGGGCAGGAGATACCAAGCAGTTATTGATGCTCACGGGGGGCATACTCGTTATTGACGTTGAGTGACGTTAAACTTCAACTAGTGAGCGTGGACTTCGCCTTTGCAGACTTTGGATGTTCAGCAGTGAATGTGCAAAGTTTCACACATGTCATACAAAACTACCCGGAATAAACTTGTTAACAATTTGTCTCAAATTTTGCCTTTTGCGTTTCTTTTTTTGAAGAGTATATATGAGTATCATGTTTTTTTCCAATCTCTTCTTTCTGACGACTTGTGTTTTGGTATTTAAATTAGAGATGTTTCAAAACTCCTTCTTACAATTGTCTGGCCACATATAAAAGACGACAACTGAACATAAGACAAGTTTAGGTGTATGTTGTATTGTACGTTAAATAAAATTAGCTCTCGTTTGTTTTTTTTGTTTTTTTACTTTATGAGTCAAACAGAGATTTAATTTTCTATTTTGATTCATTCTCTTTCTTGACAAAGCAGTGTTTTTCGCGTTGTTTTTCTTTATATTCTCGACCTCCTGTTGTTCCCAAGAGAACCAACCAATCTCTTTTCATTATCTATCCTTTTGCAACTGCATTATCGTTTTTCTTTAGAATTTTGTCGGAAGACAAGTCAGTTCAGTTATCTTAAAGTCTCTCATCCAGGAAATGTTTGTCATTTTCCACTGAAGTTCTCGATGATATAACATTTGTACTATTTTCATAACTTTAAGTTATTTATAAGAACGATATACCGATCTGAGTCGTTATCTCAAGTTTGATATGTCAGTCAAAATCGCGTACAATATTTCAAACTGTACTCTTAGTTACTTGAAGAAGAAAGTTTAATTCTTTCGCAGTTTCTAAAGTGATTGTTCAGCGCGTGTTGCTTGAAGAGTTGTAGATAGTAAGAATTTAATAAGTTTTCGCTGCGATGCAAAGAAAAAAAGCCGACAAGGATCAAATTTGTCCAATCAATCTTAGACCCGAAAGCAGTCAAGCAATTTAGGTACTTATTAGATCTGCAATATTTTCACGTGTTTTTTTATAGTGTATAATAGAAATAAAGAAACTAAAAAAAGGACGAGAAAAGAAAACATAGGCGTTTAATATTTTGTATTTTTCGAAACAGTATTATTATTCTAAAGTACGCTGTGACTTTCTTTCTATATAGGTTTAGGATATTTCTTTAGTTTATAATTTAAGTTTATTGTGAAACCTTGTAGGGTAGCATTTGACTCAATAATACGAAATTTGAAAAATTCAGTACTTATTTCACGTCCCCTACTTCCCCCACTCTTCTACATGATTCAGGACTTATTTCACGTCCCCTACTTCCCCCACTCTTCTACATGATTCAGTACTTATTTCACGACCCCTACTTCCCCCACTCTTCTACATGATTCAGGACTTATTTCACGTCCTCTACTTCCCCCACTCTTCTACATGATTCAGTACTTATTTCACGACCCTACTTCCCCACTCTTCTACATGATTCAGGACTTATTTCACTTCCTACTTCCCCACTCTTCTACATGATTCAGTACTTATTTCACGACCCCTACTTCCCCCACTCTTCTACATGATTCAGTACTTATTTCACGTTCCCTACTTCCCCCACTCTTCCACATGATTCAGGACTTATTTCACGTCCCCTACTTTCCCCATTCTTCCACATTATTTAGTTCAGTTACTTCAAGTAATCTCTTGAGGGTAGAATCTCTAAACTTATGACTTAAAAACATCGTCCACTTGATGTACCCCGCTAGGACAGCAGTAAGTCTACGGATTTGCAGCACTAAAATTAGGGGTTCGATTTCTCTCGGTGGACACGGAAGATAGCCCGCTGTGAATTTTCTATAAGAAAAACAAACAAATAAACGTTCACTTATTAGTGTTTATTGCTATAAACATATCTTAATCTAATGCTAAGTTTGGTTTGTTTTGAATTTCGCGCAAACCTACACGAGCGCTATTTGCGCTAGTCGTACCTAATTTAGCAGTGTAAGACTAGAGGGAAGACAGCTAGTCATCACCACTCATCGTCAACTCTTGGGCTACTCTTTTACCAACAAAGAGTGAATTGACCGTCACTTTATAACGCCCCCACAGCTGAAAGGGCCAGCATGTTTGGTGCGACAGGGATTCATACCCGCGACCCTTAGATTACGAGTCGCACTCCATAACCCACCTGGCCATGCCGGGCCACGTTTACGTGACATAATCAGTCTTTACTTCAATCTATGTTGCTTTATAATAGAGGAATATAAACGTTACTTGAAATCTTGGGATCTTTATAATAGTTTTATACCAGGAAAGATATAACATTTCATTCACTGTTTTCATGTAATCAACATGGTTTTTTAGTCTTCTGAACTGCATGCTTTATCAAAAGTTAAATTTCAATTATTGTCTTCTGTGAATTACCTGAAACTTAATTTTTTTAAACTCTGAATATTTTAAATCGAGGTTTAAAAGCTATTTTTTTATTATTTGTTTGTTTTTAACCCCTGATTTATTTGATTCTTGGGTGAATAGTTTCTTCTGTTTCAAAATTCTGATTACGTTATTTCTCAACAAAGAATAAGTGATGCTAACTACTGTAAATATATTTTTCGGTTTGTGTAAACAACAGAAAATAGTTACTCGGAATGCCTTTGGGAATTCTAGAAGCGTACAGTGTGCTGACTCGCTTGGTTATGAACCAAGATCGATGTCTCGTGTAGTGGTGACTGTCCGAGATGATTTATAGTTCTTCAGTCTAGATCATATATGTTGACTATTTATATATGTGTATAAAATAAATTGTAACTTTTGCTTGTACTAATTGTGGTAATTTGTTTTGAACAAGCACGTCTGTTCAAGTCAATTTGTTCATCTATCGTGTTTTATGTTTGTAGTTAGACACAAAGCTGCAAAATTGGCTATCGGTGCTCTGCCAACCAAGAGTATTAAAACCTGGTTTCTAGCGTTGTAAGCCCTCAGACGTAACGCTGGGCTATTGGAGGGCCACCTGTAGTGAGACATAAACGTACATTCTACATCAATTCTGTATTACATTCATTGAAAGTTTACTATCGTAACTGTCTAGTAAAATGGACAACATAAAACCGAGTGTCTCACCATTTTGTCTGCACACTTACAACGCTAAAAACCGATTTTAGAAACCCGTGATGGGCAGAGTACAGATAACTCATCGTGTAGGTTTAAGACAAAAAATTCATCATTACGTGTTTGGCTTTAATGCGAAGGGTGACGATACAGTCTTCGTTATTTCTAGTTTCTAACAACTTCAAGGAAATATCTCATGCTGCTATTGCAGTTGTATTTATTTTCGTGAAGGCACAACACATAACAGTTCGTCTGCAGAATAACTCCACTCTCCAAGATCAATAGATATGAATGCATCTCACTAATATGATGTTAGAAGCGCAGTTCACTATAGAAATAAGAGTTTTGTTTAGTTTGAAATGAATAATTTTTAGTTGTTAATTCTTGTTAGAATATCAATAAAATTTTTATTTGAACGTAAAATCAAGGTGATCATAATTTTCATCAATTCTTCTGGTGGTTTATGAACAATGAAGGAAGAAGAAATGAAAATGTAAAGTAGGAAAACAGACAAATGTAATTTTTCACTTGCTCTAATGCGTTTGTGAAAAAAACTTGCTTCACGTTTTCGAGCAAAGATAGAGACGAGCAAGTCGTCCATAAGAGTGAATTAATAAATTGCGCGAAAGCAGCCAGTCACCAACACTTACAACCAGCTCTTCACTTACCAGATAATGGGAGCTGACAGCACGTATTTCGCTCACTCACAGCCATAAAGTGATGATAAGGTTTTTGAAGTAACGGGTCTCGAACCTTGAATCTTACAGTTCACGTTTCTGAAATGCTAGTGATTAGGCTACGTTAGGCCTTGACAAAAAATAAATTATTGTGTAATGATATATCAATACATCGAACATTTTGTGGTTTTTTAGTAAATAAGTTTTTGATGAGTTCCAACCTGTAA
>NC_134831.1:103668713-103701583 GCF_004210375.1 Tachypleus tridentatus
ACATATGTTAGTCACTTGATTGAAACTCCCTGTCACATCAAAACATGCTCGCCCTTCAATTGTGAGAGTGCTATAATGTGACTGTCGATCCCAATTATTCGTGTTAATAAAAGAGGAGCTCTAAAGTTGGCGACGGGTAGCAATCAATTAGGTGTCTTATGCTGCCTAAATTAGGGACAGCTAGCTCTGATAGCCCTCGTGTAGCTTCGGCGCGAAATTCAAAAGCAAACAAACAGAATAAGTCCATAACTTGTAAGTTATATAGTAAGATCAATAAATACAGCTATACTAACATATCCTAATCATTTTCAAAGAAAATGTCGCTTATCTTTAAATGTATGTTTGATTGTTTCTTCACTAGTCATATTATAACTTCTTTATTTAGTTTGAGATAACACTAGGAAACTTTGAAATATCTCAGAACGTAAGTAGACTTCAGTGACCAATTACACGTTCTTACGATAAGCTTTTTACTGGTTTTATTGTTAGAAAATAAAACGGTAAATATGTATGATCATCACAAGCAGAATATTTCAAAAGACCTTGTAAAGTACATATAAATAACACAAATAACTTGATAGTTTTTCTTTAAAAACTGGGAGAATGGCTCTATATTTAATCAACATTTTATTATAATAAATAAAATTTCTTTTCATTTTCAAATTTTAACGGTGAGAATTGCTATCTTATATGAATATCAGACGTCTAAGTGACAGATTTTACGTTTATTTTAACAACAAGTAGTTTCAGTTTATTCACCACTTACTACTTATTGCAGCATTACGAGTTTTATTATCCACATAATTTGAACGTTAAGAAAGAAAATATTTGTTTTAAGATCTTGTTTCGCATTATTGTTTCGTTAAAATAGGAAATATTAAGTTAATATGTTGTGAGAATATACTACTGTTTCTGTTACTGAATAATGATCTAAATTCATTAAGAGCACCTAATGGCAACGGCTAACGAAATAAATCATAACTTAATGTTAACGGCTAACAGAATAAATCATAACTTAATGGTAATGACTAAAAACATAAATCATAACTTAATGGTAATGACTAACAAAGTAAATCGTGTCCTCATAGTAACAGGTAACAAAATAAATTATAACTTAATGATAAAGGCTAATAAAATAAATCATATCTTAATGGTAACGGCTAAAAAAGTGAATCGTACCTAAATGTAAGAGACTAGAAAATTAAATAAATTTTCAGCTAACAAAGTAAGTTATATTAATGGTAATGGATAACAAAGTACATTGTATCTCAATGTTAAAGGCTAGCAAGTTAAATCATATTTCTGTGTTAAAGGCTAACAAAGTTATATCTTAATGCTTATGGCTAACAAAGTAAATTACATCTCAGTGTTAAAGGTTAACAAATTAAATCATATTTCAGTGTTAAGGGCTAAGAAAGTAAGTTATATCTTAATGGTGTGTTGTTTTTTTTTTTCTTATAGCAAAGCCAGATTGGGTTATCTGCTGAGCCCACCGAGCGGAATCGAACCCCTGATTTTAGCGTTGTAAGTCCGTCGACTGACCGCTGTAATAGCGGGGTGCATCTTAATGGTAATGGCTAACAAAGTAAATTATATATGAATGTAAAATGTTAGCAAATTAAATTACATCTTAATGATTAAGACTTTTTTAATTGTAATGGCTACAAGGTGCACTTTAACAGTATTGATGAAGTAAGTTGCTGAACTGATTGTCATTTCGTTAAAGTAAAATTTTTCTCACGTGTTTTTCGTTTTACTTATTTGATAAAGAGTCAAACTACAACTTTAATTTTAACTGATAGATATCTACTTTAGTACTTATGTGTATATGTGTATCCGTGTATCCGTGTTTTCAGTCAAATATACATTCTCCACGAACATTACTCGTTCAAAGTATAATTTATCATTTTACGTCAAGCCATATTCCTTCGCAACTTTGCAAATAGTAAATTAAGAATTACGAAGTTCAACAAAATAGATCAATGAGTTCAAGACGAAACGTTAGAAAGCTTCAAGAAGTAATCCGAGAACAACGGAAGCAATAAATAACTTATACTGGTCCAGCTGCATCAGTACATGTTCTATCTACACAAACCATTGATAAATAGCAGCGCTGGGTGTAACATGTTTGACAAAGAAAAAAATAGTGTAGGTGTTCAAATAAAGTTCAAAACATCGCATAAATATTCCAAAATGCTAATTACAGACACGCGCATCAAATTTATATCTGACCACCATATTAACTGAATTATTAATTCCTATCATATAAAGAAACAAAATGCCGTGAGTTCGAATATGGTGAAGGGATATAAATATGAAGAAATCTTATGTGTTCTGTTAGGTATGATGTATATTACATCATAAATAATTGATATTTGTAAGAATTCAATCTTCTCTATGAGCTGGATGCTTTTTATACTTCAACAATTTCAGATGAATTATGTGCTTACAGACTGTGCAAATGAAATACTTTATATGATAAATTACTGAGAAAAACACCTGCCTGTCTTCAGAATTTTCTTAGCGTCCTGAAAAAGAAATTACTGAAAAGCGTTCCTTGTAGTCTACAACTGGGGGGAGGGGGAGCAGATAGATAGAAACGGAAATTACTTTTGTTACAAGTTTACTGATATATTCTTTTAATGCTCTTCGAACTGTTTCATTACAATATCAAAAATTAGTAATAAAAGTAAAAGACCTGTAATACTCAACGTTAATGCGTCTGTCGAATTTCTCATCTATTTCACAAACTGGCCAATCGACTTATATTATCTGTTTTCCTCCAAGTGGCACAGCGATATATCTGTAAACTTACAACGCTAGAATCCAGATTTCGATACCAGTAGTTAGCAGAACGCAGATAATCCATTGCATAGGTTTGTGTTTAATTACAAAGGACAACATTTTTTATCGATTTGTAACAACGTATTAAATATAACCCTTTTTTCCTATTTTTGTCACAAATTCTGATGTATATTACTATTAAAACAAATTAGTAACTGTTCCTACTATTACCTTTAAAACGTTCTACTCCCTAGTTTAAAGGTAAAAATGACATCTTATTTTCGCTTGTGCTTCAAAAGTTGAAATATACATAAATATTACGTTGAGACTCATATCTGTTTTATTAGTAGTATGTTAATCGAAAAAATTAAGTCGTTAATGTGAACTGCAAGTTATCATTACCACGAGACCTTATTTTTCATGAGTTTATCAAGAATGGAAGTTTGTGGATCTTCCCCGCTAGGAACGCGGTAAGTCTTGGGATTTACAGTGCTAAAATCCTGGATTCGATTCCCTTCGGTGGACACAGAAGATAGCTCGATTTGGCTTTGCTATAAGAAAAACACAATCAGTTTGTGAATACATATGTGTATATAAAGTATTGAGTAAAAATAAGTAAACTAACCGTTATAACTATTTAAAAAATTAAAAATAACTTCAAATGATACTTAACCTTTCAATCCTATTTAAAAAGCTTCAGTTGTCAAGCTGCGTGAAATTTCACAGTTAAATTGTTTTCTCCTGTTAAAAACTTTTCTCGATGAATTAAAAGACATCTTCTTCGAATAACAATAACATTTATTTGACATAGTCACATATGGAACTTGAACAATAACATTAACACGATACAGTCACATTTGGAGCTTGAACAACAGCAATAAATTAATAAATAATGAGACCTTTTTTATAAAAAATATTATTCAAATAAAAAACATTGAGGCATTCTTTTTTTCAAGACATTTATAAAATTAACATATAACAAAGAATAAAGTAGATTTCCAAAATTTAATTTGTTTGTTTTTGAATTTCACACAAAGCTACACGAGGGCTATCTGTGGTAGCCATCCCTAATTGGCAATGTAAGACTAGAGGGAAGGCAGCTAGTCATCACAACCCACCGCCAACTCTTGGGCTACTCTTTTGCCAACGAATAGTGGGATTGACCGTCACTTATAACGCCCCCACGGCTGGGGAGGGCGAGCATGTTTGGCGCGACGGGGACGCGAACCCGCGACCCTCAGATTACGAGTCGCACGCCTTAACACGCTTGGCCATGCCGGGCCCCAAAAATTTAATATTCGTAACTAATAGTCTAATAATAACGCTGGGTTTATAAATTCTTTCCGATACACAACTTATAGACAAGAAGGAAGACAGATTTTCAACATCACCCACTGCCAACCGCAACTAAATATACTTATAGTTACTCTGATGCTGCATTTGTAGCCCTGAAATGCTGATAGCGTTTTTGGAAATTAAATGATCATAAACCCTAGTCGCAGGAGCGATATAATATGACGGCCAATCCCGTTATTCTTTGGTAAAAGAATAGCCCAAGAGTTGGCGGAGAGTGGTGATGACTAGCTTCCTTCCCTCTAGTGCTGCACTGCTAAATTAGAGACGGCCAGCGCAGATAGCCCTCGTGTAGCTTTGCACGAAATTCAAAACAAACCAAATCTAACTTTATGACTAAACTGTTTGTAACAAGGTTCACAGTTTTTTAACTGGTTTTGCCTTACATAACTACAATAGTACAAAGTAAGATTGTATTAAATAGATAGAATTAGCTCAGGTGTTTTGTTGTAAAAAACAATGGATGATAGATATTACAAAGCTCTGAAACAAAGATAATTGCAGTTTATGTGTAATTTGTTTTATAATTTATTTATGTGCTGTTCCTTTGTCTACGTTTACGTGGTAAGTCTGGGGAGGTGGGTATGACAGAACACGTGATATTCAGTGGTAAGTATGTGGAGGTGGGTATGGCAGAACACGTGATATTCTTCTTTGTTATTTCGGGGAATGTGGTAATACTTTAAAATAGGATATTATTATTTCTATTAACTCGTTTAATACTATTTAACTCAAACGAAAACTAGGAAAATTAGGAGCAGTTGGATAGCTAAAAAATATCATACGAAGATGGTAAAAATCTAAGGAGGTACTTTCAAGTTGATATCATGGAGAGGCACGTCTTTTAACTATACGTGTTTGTTTCTTCTACGTGCTTTGATCTCGATGCTGGAATATATGAGAAGAAAACTTTTGGGACTTTTTCTTTTTACTCTGCTTTATTCAATCAGGATTGAACGAACGTAAAACATGTATGTACCATCTACTTGCTATATTTATAGCAGATTAATGTATAGGGGTTTATGAAATAGGAACACATGCTATTTCCTCTGTTGATGACATATGTTTGTTTCTAGTTCTGGACAGAAATATATGTGGTTCAGACTTATAAAACAAATAACGAGGGAACTGATAAAAACTTGCTATACTCTCACTGTTGTTGTATACAAAGAATACTAATTTCATTATTTATAAACAATACAATCACAGAACCAATACATTTAAGGTATATATGAAATTACAACTGGAATTATAACACTGTATGTGGTTATAACAACATGATTATTATTATTATTACACAGAATTATGAGCCGTTACGAAATCATGACTCATTCTTTCTACATAATGACGTCAACATTAAAACATGACGTCACCAAAAGTGTTTGCAGCAGGTTTTTATATCACATTAATGTCGACAGTGTAATTTGGCAGTGTAAGACTAGAGGAAAGGTCAACTAGTCATCACCACCCCCTGCCAACTCTTGGGCTACTCTTTTACCAACAAATAGTGAGATTGACCGCTACATGAAAACGCCCTCACGGCTGAAAGAGCGAGCATGTTTTGTGCGACAAGGATTTGAACCATTGACTCCCTCAGATTACGAGTCGAACGTCATAACCATCTCGCCATGCTGGGCCTATAAAGTTAGAATCCGCTATGTTACTAATTTCAATCACATAGAGAGCCAGTATGGCCAGGTGGTTACGACATTCGGCTTGCAATCTGAGGGTCGCAAGATCGAATCCCCGTCTCACCAAACAGACAATCAATTACATAGTCAGAATTGGGAAGCTACAAGATAGACCATTAAGTTATCAAGTTACCAACCACAAAGTTATAATTAACGAATTGCATGGTAGAAAGACCATTAAATTACTAATCACAGAGTGAAAACTGGAATGACACATGATAGCTTGGTAAAATACAAATCATAAACGATATCTAACAATATAATAGGAATGTCTCAACACTGACTTTAACTGATGACAATCCAAAACGGAGCAAAATGTTTTCAAAACTGAGCATCCATTGTCAAACTTTGAACCAACACTTCCAAATCAGAATTTCCTGACTCTGATCTAAAAGTCTTCAACAGATTTGGAATATAAAACTTTTATTCCAAAGGTCATCACAGCTGTGTGGGATATATAAAAATGGTATTTATTTGGTGAATTCAATTTATTTTGTGTTCCACTGGTAAACGTAAAAAGTGTGTACTCATTTAATGTGCTAGACTTGATAAAATTCAATATCGTATATTAAAAACAACAACAATAGAAAAAAGGAAACCACAATTCAATTGAAATAAGTGTAAAACGGATGACGGTGATCAAAGCGGTATGACAGATAAATACCGAAGAGGAAGAAAACAAAACAAACATACGGGGAAACAGTTTTGAAGGTTTGGCACCTATTGCCACCTAATATGTTTGTTTAAATCTACTGAAGTAGAAACAAACTCTGAACAAAAAGGGATTTATAACATCTATGTAGGAGATATAAAAATGTAATAATGTAATCAATAACTGATATATGGGAGTTGTAAAAAAAGCCAGCTGAATATACATCAAAGTAAGATTGATGAGTTTATAAGTAGTGTATTAGGACTTACTAGAAGAAGTAAGTGTTAAAAGATAAAATCATGGAACCTGAGAATAAAAGGTTAGAATTAATATAAAAGGAGTTAACACGAATAGAAAGGAAGTTTATGAATTATGTCAGCATAAAAGAAAGTAGACACAGAAAATGTACACGAAATTATGTTAAAATAACCAGTGAAGATTACATGCATGCTGTGCTTAAGAATACCAATTATTAATAGAATGATATCGAAACTTATTATGGTAAAATTAAGTCAAAAATTATAAGAGATAACTGGCTGATAGCAAATTTAAATGAAATTTAAAAGAAGTACTGATTTATTTTATTCAAAATTCAAAGAAGGCAAAACTTACTTCATTGCAAAAGTAGCGCTTACATTAAAACAACTGTTATACAAGGCAAAAAATGGAAATAAGAGGAAAACTTCAGCTTTGTTGGATAAAAAACGGAAAAATATTTATATGAACAATCAGAACGTACCAGTTATGAGGAAGAAACGATGAAGATGTTATGAAAAGACTGACTGAAATAAATCGAAAATGAATATAAATATAATTCGTCGAGTGCTCGAGTTTTGGGTCTCGTTTGAAAACGATATCACTATGCCTATTAAACATAATTTAAAAATATTTAAATTTGCTCAGATGACAATTTTTATTTGCAGTTGAACTAGAAATAATAAAATAAAATTACTTCACATTAATAAAATACATTTCAGATGCTTTAATTAATAATGTACAAATTAGAAAACAAAGTAAATATATTAATTTTTACTGAGATATGTTGTTGATTCATGTTAAGTGCAATGAGCTTTCTGTGCTCTGCGACTTTGCGACTTGGGGCATTGAGATATAAATAAAAAATAAATAAATAGCTTTGTATCAGTTACAATATTACAAATTGTTTCATATCTGTAGGCAGTATGGCAAGTCTATGGGACTAATGGTATATCCTGAAACTAACGATTTGAAAATAATGGCATATTAGCTTGATATTAGAATATATCAAGAATAAATTGGTATCTTTATAATAAGTATTTATAAACCATACAGTTTTACAATACATGAGTTTTTAGATTAGTTATAAGTCGTATTAAAAACGGTAAAATTTAAAACATAATATATGCTGATAATACAAACACTGATATGTTAAATGATACAATATGGATTCAGTTTTTGATTTCCGTTTGAACTTACATATAAATTAAGAAACTAAAGAGGTAAATTGATTAATTTTTAATCGTATATTTGTAACCCAAATTAGTGAACAAAATTTTATTTAGCAGTTAGTAAGATACCAACAACTGATAATTGCCTTATAACATTAGAAGTAAATATAGATGCAAAAACACAAAACAATACGCTCAGTAAAAGAATTGATGAAAATTTGATATAAGCTCTTAAACCAAAATTTAAACAAAATCAACTGAGAAAAATATATTTCTACAGATATTAGTCACATATATTAAATATGTGAAGAGACATTAATTAAAAATAAAAGAAATCAACAATAAAACAAAAACGATTAAGAAACAGTAGAGCAAGCACTAATGAAATATCCTTACTGGTAATAATTAGAGATATAATGTATAACATATGTATAAAAATATCCCTTTAACAAATATTATAAAAAATAGTTTTTAGGGTTACAGAAATAAAATCATTTCAAAACTAAATGCAAAACGCATGAATGTTTGAAACGAGTTTGTTTGTGGCAAAGGAAATCCGTATTGGGTTATCTGCTATGTCCACTGCGAAGAATAGAACTCCAGATTTTAGAACTGTTTTGTTTAATTTTGAATTTCGCGCAAAGCTACATGAGAGTTACCTGTACTAGCCGTCCCTAATTTAGCAGTGAAAAAGTAGAGGGAAAGCAGATAATCATCACGACCCACCCGCCTACTCTAGCGAATAGTGTGATTGACCGACAGATTACAACACACTTGTGGCTGAAAGGGCGAATATTTTGGGTGTGAGGCGGATTAAAACCCATGACCCTCCTATTAGTTGAATTTCAGTAAGAAAGGTAAAATATCATCTAACCATTGTTATAAACTTATAATTTAGTTATTACAACAGGAACTCTATCAAAGGAGCTCGCAAAATCTAAGTTATTTATATGTCAAACAATAATCATATAAAGTATAGGCTTATTTTATTGTTATCAGTATTTTCTAAAATGTTAGGAAAAATACTGAAAATCAGATTGCTGTTTTTTTTGAGTAAACAATTTTTTTACTAAAAATCAAAATCGATTTTGAGGATGGTTAAGTACCGAAATGACACTTTTAAACTACATACAAATTATTTGTTATTACTTAAGTAATGATTAAAACAAGAAGAGTGTTTATGGGTTTTAATGAAAGCATTTAAAGCAGTATCACATCAAATGTTATGACAAAATTTGGATGTTTTAGGGTTAAGAAGCTTAGTATTAAATGATTTTAAACCTTACCTTGTAAAATAACACAGATTATAAAAATGAAAGACAAGTTTCATTATGCAAATATAGCGCTCTGTAAATCTAATGATCCACACAGTTTTGTACTTGAATATACGTTTCAATAATATGCCTACATGATTTACGTGATCTAGTTTTAAATTGTACAGCTGCTATGTTTGACGATTACACAACATGTACATTTAGCTCTGTTAATATAAAGTAATTAACATTAGAATTAAAAAACGAAGAATTCCAAACATTAGCAAATTGCTATTTGGAAGCCAAATTATCTATAAATGTAACTAAAAGAAAATAAAGTAATTATAGATTTATATTAATAATAATAATTTGTATGTGATAATAACTGTAAATGTTCACATTGACATTTATTTTCATTAAAATGTGTTATTTGAAAATTTTATTAAGCAATCCGATGTTAAGAGTTATTTATTGCTCAATAATAGAGTCAGAAATTTATGTATGGAATTTTGATATGGTTGAGAGAAGGGTCAGGCATAATTACACTGAAGCCATCTCTAACTGAATAATATTACAAAAATAGAATACCATATAATCATCAACAGTTATGAAAGGTATACTTTACTGAACATATTTTCTGTAAGATATTTATTATTATATATAATATAATTATTTATAAAAAATAAAATATTTCACATACAAATACAATTATGTTTATCATAATAAAAACAGAATTAAAATTTAAAAAAAATTCAGTTCCTAAACAGGAGATTATATACAGGTACTATTATCACTAAAATTACTAATTAATAACTAATTTAAGGTAATAAAACAATGAAAATATTATAACATAATCTGAAGGACTATTAAAAGAATGTTTCATTAACTATAAAAACATAAATCATTTATGACAATAAAATTAATATTCGTTATTTTGAAGTTAAACCTGAAAAAGTAAAACAGAAAGTGATTAGAGTTATTGACCCAATTTAGAGGTTAATTATGATTTCTATAGTAATGTATTTATAATTTCATTCGCAGTTTGTTGTATTTATCTTGTGTAAGAGAAATATAGAACAGAAATTAAAAATGAACTACACGATAGAACATTAAGTTACCAACCACAAAACTAAATTAGGAGCTACATGATATATATTTAAATTAACAACCACAAAGTGAGAATTAGATAGCTACGTAATATATATTTAAATTAACAACCACAAAGCTCAATTAGTGAGCTTCATCATATATATTTAAATTAACAACCACAAAGAGAAAGGTGGTAGGCTACATGATATATATTTAAATTAAGAACCACAAAGTGAGAATTGGTAAGCTAAATGATATATATTTAAATTTACAACAACAAAGTATAACATGGTGAGCTACATCATATATATTTAAATTAACAACCATGCAGAGAAAATTATAGAGCTACATGATATATATTTAAATTAAGAACAACAAGCTCAATTGGTGAGCTACATCATATATATATCAATTAACAACCACAAAGTGAGAATTGGTGACTTACATAGCATATACTTAAATTAACAAACACAAAGTGAGAATTGGTAAACTACATGATATATATTTAAATTAACAACCACAAAAAGAGAATTGGTGAGCTACATAATATATATCTTTAAATTGAAAACCATAGAGCTCAATTAGTGAGCTACATGATATATATTTAAATTAACAACCAGAAAGTAAGAATTAGGGAGCCAAGTGATATATATTTCAATTAACAACCACAAAGTAGGAATTCAAGAGCGACATGATGTATATTTAAATTAACAACCATGCAGTGAGCATTAGGGAGCTACATGATACATATTTAAATTAACAACCACAAAGTGAAAACTGGTGAGCTACATGATATATATTTAAATCAAAAACCATGCACTGCGAATTAGGGAGCAACATCATACATATTTTAATTACGAAGCACAAAGCTCACTAAGTGAGCTGCATGATAAAAATATAAATTCACAACCACATAGCGAGAATTATTGAGCTACATGATATATATTTAAATTAACAACAACAAACTATAAAATGGTGAGCTACATCATATATATTTAAATTTACAACCACAAAGTGAGAATTGGTGACTTACATAGCATATATTTAAATTAAGAAACACAAAGTGAGAATTGGTAAACTACATGATATATATTTAAATTAACAACCAGAAAGTAAGAATTAGGGAGCCAAGTGATATATATTTCAATTAACAACCACAAGGATCAATTAGTGAGCTACATGATAGATATTCAAATTAGCAATTAAAAAGTGAGAATTAGTTAGGTACATGATATATATTTAAATTAACAACAACAAAGTGAGAATTAGTGAAATGCATGATATATATTTAAATCAAAGACCATGCACTGAGAATTAGTGAGCTGCATGACATATATTTAAAATAACAACCACAAAGAGAGAATTGGTAAGTTACATGATAAAAATTTATATTAACAACCACAAAGGAAGAATCAGTAAGCTACATGATATGTATTTAAATTAACAACCATGCATTGAGAATTAGAAAGCTACACGATGAATATTTAAATTAACAACCACGAAGCTCAAATAATGAGCTTCGTGGTATATTTTTAAATTAAGAACCACGAAGTGAAAGTTAAGGAACTGCATGATATATATTTAAATTAACAAACACCCAGTGTGAATTTAAGGGCTATATGATATATATTTAAATTAAGAACCACAAACTGAGAAATAGTAAGCAACACGATATATATTTAAACTAACAACCAAAAAGTGAGAATTGGTGAGCTAAATGATATATATTTAAATTAACAACAACAAAGGAAAAATTAGTGAGCTACAAGAAATATATTTAAACTAACAACCATGAGGAGAGAATTAGCGAGCTACATGATATATATTTAAATAAACAACAATGCAGTGAGAAATAGGAAGCTAATGATACATATTTTCATTACGAACCACAAAGCTCACTTAGTGAGCTACATGATATATATATAAATTCACAACCACATAGCGAGAGTTGATGAGCTACATGATATATATTTAAATTAACAACCACAAAGCTCAATAAGTGAGCTACATGATATATTTTCAAATTAACAACCAAAAAGTGAGAATTATTGAGCTGCATGATACATATTTGAATGAAGAACCACGCACTGAGAATTAGGGAGCTACATGATATATATTTAAACTAACAACCAAAACGTGAGAATTGGTGAGCTAAATGATATATATTTAAATTAACAACAACAAACGGAGAATTAGTGAGCCACAATATATATATTTAAACTAACAACCATGCAGTGAGAATTAGGAAACAACATGATATATATTTAAATAAACAACAATGCAGTGAGAATTAGGGAGCTACATGATTTCTAATTAAATTAACAACCACAATGTTACAATTGAAGACGATATGATATATATTTAAATTAACAAACAAGCAGTGAGAATTAGGAAGCTACATGACACATATTAAAATCACGAACCACAAAGCTCACTTAGTAAGCTACGTGATATATATATAAATTCACAACCACATGGCGAAAATTGGTGACCTACATGATAAATATTCAAACTAAAAACCACAAACAGAAAATTGGTGATCTACATGATATATATTTAAATTATCAACAACAAAGTAAGTATTGGTAAAATACATGATATATATTTAAATTAACAACCACAAAGAGAAAATTGGTGTACTACATGATATATATATAAATTAACAAAAATGCACTGAGAATTAGGGATCCACATGAGATATTTTTAAATTAACAATCAAAAAGTGAGAATTGGTGACTTACGTGATATATATTTAAATTATCAACCAGAAAGTGAATATTGGTGAGCTACATGACATATATTTAAATTAACAACCAGAAAGTGAGAATTAGGGAGCTACGTGATATATATTTCAATTAACAAATACAAACCTCAATTAGAGAGCTACATGATATGTATTTAAATCAACAACCACGCAGTGAGAATTAGGGAGCTACATGATATATATTTTAATTAACAAACACGCAGTGTGAATTAAAGAGCTATATGATATATATTTACACTAACAACTGGAAAGTGAGAATTGGTAACCTAAATGATATATATTTAAATTAAGAACCACAAAGTGAAAATTGGTGAGGTATATGATATATATTTAAACTAAGAATCATGCAGTGAAAATTAGGGAGCTTCATGATATATATTTAAATTAACAACAACAAAGAGAGAATTCGTGAGCTACATGATACATATTAAATTTAACAAGGACAAAGATACAACTGGAGAGCTAAATGATATATACTTAAATTAACCACCACAAAGTTCAATAAGTGATCTACATGATATATTTTTAAATTAACAACCAAGCAGTGAGAATTAGGGATCTAAATGATATATGTTTAAATTAACAACAACAAAGTTCAATTGGTGAGTTACATGATACATATTCAAATTAACAACAACAAATTGAGAATTAGTTAGATACATGTTATACATTTAAATCAACAACCATGGTGATGATTAGAGAGCTACATGATATATATTTAAATTGACAATCATGCAGAACGAAAGAGAGAGCTTCATGATATCAATTTAAATTAACAACAAAAAGTGAAAATTAGTGAGCTACGTGATATCTGTTCAAGTTAACAACCATGCACTGAGAATTAAAGATCTACATCATATATATTTAATTTAACAACCAAAAAAGTGAGAATTTGTGACTTACATGATATATATTGAAATTATCAACAACAAAATGAGAATTAGGGAGCTACGTAATATACATTTATATTAACAACCACAAAGAGAGGTTTGGTGAACTACATGTTATATATATTTACATAAACAACCACAAAGTGAGAATTGGTGAGCTGCATGAAATATATTTAAATTAACAACCATGCTGTCAAAATTAGGAAGATACATGATATACAATTAAATGAACAACCACAAAGCTAAATTAGTGAGATACATGATATATATTTATATCAACAAACACGCAGTGAGAGTTAGGAAGCTACATGATATAAATTTAAATTAACAACCACAAAGCTCAATTAGTGATCTACATGATATATATTTAAATTAACAATAATGCAATGAGAATTCGGGAGTTTCATGATATATATTTAAAGTAACAACAATGCAGTGAGAAATAAGGAGCTACATGATATATATCTAAATTAACAACAATGCAGTCCAAATTAGAAAGCTAATGATATACAATTAAATTAACAACTACAAAGCTCAATTAGTGAGATACATGATATATATTTAAATTAACATTCAAAAAGTGAGAATTGGTGAGCTACATAATACATGTTTAAATTAACAACCACAAAGTCAGAATTGGTGAGCTACATGATATATATTTAAATTAACAACAACAAAGTGAGAATTAAGGAGTTACATGATAAATATTTAAATTAACAACCACAAAGCGAGAATTGGAGAGCTACATGATACATATTTAATTTAACAACGACAAAAATACAATTGGAGAGCTACATGATATATACCACCACAAAGTTCAATAATTGATCTACATGATATATTTTTAAATTAACAACCAAGCAATGAGAATTAAGGATCTAAATGATATATATTTAAATTAACACAATTAGTGAACTGCATGATATATATTTATATCAACAACCACGCAGTAAGAATTAGGGAGCTACATGATATATATTTAAATTAACAACCATGAAGTGAGAGTTAGAAAGCTACATGATATATATTTAAATTAACAACCATGCAGTGAAAATTATAGAGCTACATGATATATATTTAAATTAAGAACAACAAGCTCAATTGGTGAGCTACATCATATATATATCAATTAACAACCACAAAGTGAGAATTGGTGACTTACATAGCATATACTTAAATTAACAAACACAAAGTGAGAATTGGTAAACTACATGATATATATTTAAATTAACAACCACAAAAAGAGAATTGGTGAGCTACATAATATATATCTTAAATTAAAACCATAGAGCTCAATTAGTGAGCTACATAACATATATTTAAATTAACAACCAGAAAGTAAGAATTAGGGAGCCAAGTGATATATATTTCAATTAACAACCACAAAGTAGGAATTCAAGAGCGACATGATGTATATTTAAATTAACAACCATGCAGTGAGCATTAGGGAGCTACATGATACATATTTAAATTAACAACCACAAAGTGAAAACTGGTGAGCTACATGATATATATTTAAATCAAAAACCATGCACTGAGAATTAGGGAGCAACATCATACATATTTTAATTACGAAGCACAAAGCTCACTTAGTGAGCTGCATGATAAAAATATAAATTCACAACCACATAGCGAGAATTATTGAGCTACATGATATATATTTAAATTAACAACAACAAAGTATAAAATGGTGAGCTACATCATATATATTTAAATTTACAACCACAAAGTGAGAATTGGTGACTTACATAGCATATATTTAAATTAAGAAACACAAAGTGAGAATTGGTAAACTACATGATATATATTTAAATTAACAACCACAAAAATAGAATTGGTGAGCTACATCATATATCTTTAAATTAAAAACCATAAAGCTCAATAAGAGAGCTACATGATATATATTTAAATTAACAACCAGAAAGTAAGAATTAGGGAGCCAAGTGATATATATTTCAATTAACAACCACAAGGATCAATTAGTGAGCTACATGATAGATATTCAAATTAGCAATTAAAAAGTGAGAATTAGTTAGGTACATGATATATATTTAAATTAACAACAACAAAGTGAGAATTAGTGAAATGCATGATATATATTTAAATCAAAGACCATGCACTGAGAATTAGTGAGCTACATGACATATATTTAAAATAACAACCACAAAGAGAGAATTGGTAAGTTACATGATATATATTTATATTAACAACCACAAAGGAAGAATCAGTAAGCTACATGATATGTATTTAAATTAACAACCGCGAAGCTCAAATAATGAGCTTCGTGGTATATTTTTAAATTAAGAACCACGAAGTGAAAATTAAGGAACTGCATGATATATATTTAAATTAACAAACACCCAGTGTGAATTTAAGGGCTATATGATATATATTTAAATTAAGAACCACAAACTGAGAAATAGTAAGCAACACGATATATATTTAAACTAACAACCAAAAAGTGAGAATTGGTGAGCTAAATGATATATATTTAAATTAACAACAACAAAGGAAAAATTAGTGAGCTACAAGAAATATATTTAAACTAATAACCATGAGGAAAGAATTAGCGAGCTACATGATATATATTTAAATAAACAACAATGCAGTGAGAAATAGGAAGCTAATGATACATATTTTCATTACGAACCACAAAGCTCACTTAGTGAGCTACATGATATATATATAAATTCACAACCACATAGCGAGAGTTGATGAGCTACATGATATATATTTAAATTAACAACCACAAAGCTCAATAAGTGAGCTACATGATATATTTTCAAATTAACAACCAAAAAGTGAGAATTATTGAGCTACATGATACATATTTGAATGAAGAACCATGCACTGAGAATTAGGGAGCTACATGATATATATTTAAACTAACAACCAAAACGTGAGAATTGGTGAGCTAAATGATATATATTTAAATTAACAACAACAAACGGAGAATTAGTGAGCCACAATATATATATTTAAACTAACAACCATGCAGTGAGAATTAGGAAACAACATGATATATATTTAAATAAACAACAATGCAGTGAGAATTAGGGAGCTACATGATTTCTAATTAAATTAACAACCACAATGTTACAATTGAAGACGATATGATATATATTTAAATTAACAAACAAGCAGTGAGAATTAGGAAGCTACATGACACATATTAAAATCACGAACCACAAAGCTCACTTAGTAAGCTACGTGATATATATATAAATTCACAACCACATGGCGAAAATTGGTGACCTACATGATAAATATTCAAACTAAAAACCACAAACAGAAAATTGGTGATCTACATGATATATATTTAAATTATCAACAACAAAGTAAGTATTGGTAAAATACATGATATATATTTAAATTAACAACCACAAAGAGAAAATTGGTGTACTACATGATATATATATAAATTAACAAAAATGCACTGAGAATTAGGGATCCACATGAGATATTTTTAAATTAACAATCAAAAAGTGAGAATTGGTGACTTACGTGATATATATTTCAATTAACAAATACAAACCTCATTAGAGAGCTACATGATATGTATTTAAATCAACAACCACGCAGTGAGAATTAGGAGCTACATGATATATATTTTAATTAACAAACACGCAGTGTGAATTAAAGAGCTATATGATATATATTTACACTAACAACTGGAAAGTGAGAATTGGTAACCTAAATGATATATATTTAAATTAAGAACCACAAAGTGAAAATTGGTGAGGTATATGATATATATTTAAACTAAGAATCATGCAGTGAAAATTAGGGAGCTTCATGATACATATTTAAATTAACAACAACAAAGAGAGAATTCGTGAGCTACATGATACATATTAAATTTAACAAGGACAAAGATACAACTGGAGAGCTAAATGATATATACTTAAATTAACCACCACAAAGTTCAATAAGTGATCTACATGATATATTTTTAAATTAACAACCAAGCAGTGAGAATTAGGGATCTAAATGATATATGTTTAAATTAACAACAACAAAGTTCAATTGGTGAGTTACATGATACATATTCAAATTAACAACAACAAATTGAGAATTAGTTAGATACATGTTATACATTTAAATCAACAACCATGGTGATGATTAGAGAGCTACATGATATATATTTAAATTGACAATCATGCAGAACGAAAGAGAGAGCTTCATGATATCAATTTAAATTAACAACAAAAAGTGAAAATTAGTGAGCTACGTGATATCTGTTCAAGTTAACAACCATGCACTGAGAATTAAGGATCTACATCATATGTATTTAATTTACCAACCAAAAAAGTCAGAATTTGTGACTTACATGATATATATTGAAATTATCAACAACAAAATGAGAATTAGGGAGCTACGTAATATACATTTATATTAACAACCACAAAGTGAGGTTTGGTGAGCTGCATGAAATATATTTAAATTAACAACCATGCTGTCAAAATTAGGAAGATTCATGATATACAATTAAATGAACAACCACAAAGCTAAATTAGTGAGATACATGATATATATTTATATCAACAAACACGCAGTGAGAGTTAGGAAGCTACATGATATATATTAAAATTAACAACCATGAAGTGACAATTAAAAAGCTACATGATATAAATTTAAATTAACAACCACAAAGCTCAATTAGTGATCTACATGATATATATTTAAACTAACAATAATGCAATGAGAATTCGGGAGTTTCATGATATATATTTAAAGTAACAACAATGCAGTGAGAAATAAGGAGCTACATGATATATATCTAAATTAACAACAATGCAGTCCAAATTAGAAAGCTAATGATATACAATTAAATTAACAACCACAAAGCTCAATTAGTGAGATACATGATATATATTTAAATTAACAATCAAAAAGTGAGAATTGGTGAGCTAAATAATACATGTTTAAATTAACAACCACAAAGTCAGAATTGGTGAGCTACATGATATATATTTAAATTAACAACAACAAAGTGAGAATTAAGGAGTTACATGATAAATATTTAAATTAACATCAATGCAGTGACAATAAGGGACCTACATGATATATATTTAAATTAATAACCACAAAGTGAGAATTGGTAAGCTACATGATATATATTTCAATTAACAACAACAAAGTGAAAATGAGTGAGGTATATGATATATATTTAAACTAAGAATCATGCAGTGAAAAGTACGTAGCTTCATGATATATATTTAAATTAATAACCAACAAGTGAGAATTAGTGACCTACATGATACATATTTAATTTAACAACGACAAAGATACAATTGGAGTGCTACATGATATATACTTAAATTAACCACCACAAAGTTCAAATAGTGATCTACCTGATATATTTTTTAAATAACAACCAAGCACTGAGAATCAGGGATCCACATGATATATATTAAAATTAACATCCACAAAGCTCAATTAGTGAGCTACATTATATATATTTATATCAACAACCACGCAGTGAGAATTAGGGAGCTACATGATATATATTTCAATTAACAACAACAAAGTGAAAATGAGTGAGGTATATGATACATATTTAAACTAAGAATCATGCAGTAAAAATTAGGGAGCTTCATGATATATATTTAAATTAACAACAACAAAGTGAAAATTAGTGAGGCACATGATATATATTCAAACTAACAATCATGCAATGAGAATTCGGAAGTTTCATGGTATATATTTAAATTAACAACAATGCAGTGAGAATTAAAGACCAACGTGATGTATATTTAAATTAACGACCATGCAGTGAGAAATAAGGAGCTACATGATATATATCTAAATTAACAACAATGCAGTCAGAATTAGGAAGCTACATGATATACAATTAAATTAACAACCACAAAGCTCAATTAGTGAGATACATGATATATATTTAACTTAACAATCAAAAAGTGAGTATTGGTGAGCTACATAATACATGTTTAAATTGACAGCCACAAAGTCAGAATTGATGAGCTACATGATATATATTTAAATTAACAACAACAAAGTGAGAATTAAGGAGTTACATGATAAATATTTAAATTAACAACCACAAAGCGAGAATTGGAGAGCTACATGATACATATTTAATTTAACAACGACAAAGATACAATTGGAGAGCTACATGATATATACCACCACAAAGTTCAATAACTGATCTACATGATATATTTTTAAATTAACAACCAAGCAATGAGAATTAAGGATCTAAATGATATATATTTAAATTAACACAATTAGTGAGCTGCATGATATATATTTATATCAACAACCACGCAGTAAGAATTAGGGAGCTACATGATATATATTTAAATTAACAACCATGAAGTGAGAGTTAGAAAGCTACATGATATATATTTAAATTAACAAATACAAAGCTCAATTAGTGAGCTACATGATATATATTTTAATTAACAACCAGAAAGTGGGAATTGGTGAGCTACATGATATATATTAAATTAACAACAAAAAGTGAAAATTAGTGAGCTACGTGACATATATTGAAACTAATAACCAAATGGTGAGAATTAAAGAGCTACATGATATATATTTTAATTAACATCAATGCAGTGACAATAAGGGACCTACATGATATATATTTAAATTTTTAACCACAAAGTGAGAATTAGGCAGCAACATATCATATATTTAAATTTACAAACACAAAGTGAGAATAGATGAGCAACATAATACATATTTATATTAACAACCACAAAGAGACGTTTGGTGAGCTACATATATATATATATTTAAATTAACAACCATGCACTGAGAATTAAGGATCTACATCATACATATTTAAATTAACAACCAGAAAGTGAGAATTTGTGAATTACATGATATATATTTAAATTATCATCCACAAAGTGAGTATTGGTGAGCTACATGATATATATTTAAATTAATAACCACAAAGTGAGAATTGGTAAGCTACATGATATATATTTCAATTAACAACAACAAAGTGAAAATGAGTGAGGTATATGATATATATTTAAACTAAGAATCATGCAGTGAAAAGTACGTATCTTCATGATATATATTTCAATTAATAACCAACAAGTGAGAATTAGTGACCTACATGATACATATTTAATTTAACAACGACAAAGATACAATTGGAGTGCTACATGATATATACTTAAATTAACCACCACAAAGTTCAAATAGTGATCTACCTGATATATTTTTTAAATAACAACCAAGCACTGAGAATCAGGGATCCACATGATATATATTAAAATTAACATCCACAAAGCTCAATTAGTGAGCTACATTATATATATTTATATCAACAACCACGCAGTGAGAATTAGGGAGCTACATGATATATATTTCAATTAACAACAACAAAGTGAAAATGAGTGAGGTATATGATACATATTTAAACCAAGAATCATGCAGTGAAAATTAGGGAGCTTCATGATATATATTTAAATTAACAACAACAAAGTGAAAATTAGTGAGGCACATGATATATATTCAAACTAACAATCATGCAATGAGAATTCGGGAGTTTCATGGTATATATTTAAATTAACAACAATGCAGTGAGAATTAAAGACCAACGTGATGTATATTTAAATTAACGACCATGCAGTGAGAAATAAGGAGCTACATGATATATATCTAAATTAACAACAATGCAGTCAGAATTAGGAAGCTACATGATATACAATTAAATTAACAACCACAAAGCTCAATTAGTGAGATACATGATATATATTTAACTTAACAATCAAAAAGTGAGTATTGGCGAGCTACATAATACATGTTTAAATTGACAGCCACAAAGTCAGAATTGATGAGCTACATGATATATATTTCAATTAACAACAACAAAGTGAAAATGAGTGAGGTATATGATATATATTTAAACTAAGAATCATGCAGTGAAAAGTACGTATCTTCATGATATATATTTAAATTAATAACCAACAAGTGAGAATTAGTGACCTACATGATACATATTTAATTTAACAACGACAAAGATACAATTGGAGTGCTACATGATATATACTTAAATTAACCACCACAAAGTTCAAATAGTGATCTACCTGATATATTTTTTAAATAACAACCAAGCACTGAGAATCAGGGATCCACATGATATATATTAAAATTAACATCCACAAAGCTCAATTAGTGAGCTACATTATATATATTTATATCAACAACCACGCAGTGAGAATTAGGGAGCTACATGATATATATTTCAATTAACAACAACAAAGTGAAAATGAGTGAGGTATATGATACATATTTAAACCAAGAATCATGCAGTGAAAATTAGGGAGCTTCATGATATATATTTAAATTAACAACAACAAAGTGAAAATTAGTGAGGCACATGATATATATTCAAACTAACAATCATGCAATGAGAATTCGGGAGTTTCATGGTATATATTTAAATTAACAACAATGCAGTGAGAATTAAAGACCAACGTGATGTATATTTAAATTAACGACCATGCAGTGAGAAATAAGGAGCTACATGATATATATCTAAATTAACAACAATGCAGTCAGAATTAGGAAGCTACATGATATACAATTAAATTAACAACCACAAAGCTCAATTAGTGAGATACATGATATATATTTAACTTAACAATCAAAAAGTGAGTATTGGTGAGCTACATAATACATGTTTAAATTAACAACCACAAAGTCAGAATTGGTGAGCTACATGATATATATTTAAATTAACAACAACAAAGTGAGAATTAAGGAGTTACATGATAAATATTTAAATTAACATCAATGCAGTGACAATAAGGGACCTACATGATATATATTTAAATTAATAACCACAAAGTGAGAATTGGTAAGCTACATGATATATATTTCAATTAACAACAACAAAGTGAAAATGAGTGAGGTATATGATATATATTTAAACTAAGAATCATGCAGTGAAAAGTACGTAGCTTCATGATATATATTTAAATTAATAACCAACAAGTGAGAATTAGTGACCTACATGATACATATTTAATTTAACAACGACAAAGATACAATTGGAGTGCTACATGATATATACTTAAATTAACCACCACAAAGTTCAAATAGTGATCTACCTGATATATTTTTTAAATAACAACCAAGCACTGAGAATCAGGGATCCACATGATATATATTAAAATTAACATCCACAAAGCTCAATTAGTGAGCTACATTATATATATTTATATCAACAACCACGCAGTGAGAATTAGGGAGCTACATGATATATATTTAAATTAACAACAACAAAGTGAAAATGAGTGAGGTATATGATATATATATTTAAACTAAGATTCATGCAGTGAAAATTAGGGAGCTTCATGATATATATTTAAATTAACAACAATTCAGTGAGAAATAGAGAGCTATATGATATATATTTAAATTAACAACCACAAAGTGAGAATTAGGGATTTACATGATAAATATTTAAATTAACCACCACAAAGTGAGAATTGGTGAGCTACATGATACATATTTAATTTAACAACGACAAAGATACAATTGGAGAGCTACATGATATATACTTAAATTAACCACAACAAAGTTCAATAAGTGACCTACATGATATATTTTTAAATTAACAACCAAGCAATGAGAATTAAGGATCTAAATGATATATATTTAAATTAACAACCACAAAGCTAAATTAGTGAGCTGCATTATGCATATTTATATCAACAACCACGCAGTAATAATTAGGGAGCTACATGATATATATTTAAATTAACAACCATTAAGTGAGAGTTAGAAAACTACATGATAGATATTTAAATTAACAACCACGCAGTCAGAATTAGATGCCTACATGATATATAATTAAATTAAGATCCACAGATCTCAATTAGTGAGATACGTGATATATATTTAAAATAAAAACCAAAAAGTGACAATTGGTGAGTTACATGATATATATTTAAATTATCAACCACAAATTGAATATTGGTGAGCTACATGACATATATTTAAATTAACAACAAGAAAGTGAGAATTCAAGAGCTACGTGATATATATTTCAATTAACAAATACAAAGCTCAATTAGTGAGCTACATGATATGTATTTAAATCAATAACCACGCAGTAAGAATTAGGGAGACACATGATATATATTTTAATTAACAAACACGCAGTGTGAATTAAAGAGCTATATGATATATATTTAAACTAACAAATGGAAAGTGAGAATTGGTAAGCTAAATGATATATATTTAAATTAAGAACCACAAAGTGAGAATTGGTAAGCTGCATGAAAAATAGTTAAATTAACAACAATGCAGTGAGAATTAGAGAGCTACATGATATATATTTAAATTAACAACAACAAAGCGAAAATCAGTGAGGTATATGATATATATATTTAAACTAAGAATCATGCAGTGAAAATTAGGGAGCTTCATGATATATATTTAAATTAACAAAAATTCAGTGAGGATTAGGGAGCTGTATGATATATATTTAAATTAACAACCACAAAGTGAGAATTAGGGAGTTACATGATAAATATTTAAAATAACAACCATAAATTGAGAATTGGTGAGCTACATGATACATATTTAATTTACCAACGACAAAGATACAATTGGAGAGCTGCATGATATATACTTAAATTAACCACAAAAAAGTTCAATAAGTGATATACATGATATATTTTTAAATTAACAACCAAGCAGTGAGAATTAGGGATCTAAATCATATATATTTAGATTAACAACCACAAAGCTCAATTAGTGGGCTACATGATATATTTTTATATCAACAACCACGTACTAAAAATTAGGGAGCTACATGATATATATTTAAATTAACAACTATGAAGTGAGAATTAGAAAGCTTCATGATATATATTTAAATTAACAAATACAAAGCTCAATTAGTGAGCTACATTTTATGTATTTCAATTAACAACCACGTAGTGAGAATTAGGTGGATACATGATATATATTTTAATTAACAAACACAAAGTGAGTATTGGGAAGCTACATGATAAATATTTAAATTAACAACCACAAAGTGAGAATTGGTAAGCTACATGACATATATTTAAATTAACAACCACAAAGTAAGAATTAGGAGCTACGTGATATATATTTAAATTAACAAATACAAAGCTCACCTAGTGAGCTACGTGATATATATATAAATTCACAACCACATGGCGAAAATTGGTGACCTACATGATAAATATTCAAACTAAAAACCACAAACAGAAAATTGGTGATCTACATGATATATATTTAAATTATCAACAACAAAGTAAGTATTGGTAAAATACATGATATATATTTAAATTAACAACCACAAAGAGAAAATTGGTGTACTACATGATATATATATAAATTAACAAAAATGCACTGAGAATTAGGGATCCACATGAGATATTTTTAAATTAACAATCAAAAAGTGAGAATTGGTGACTTACGTGATATATATTTCAATTAACAAATACAAACCTCAATTAGAGAGCTACATGATATGTATTTAAATCAACAACCACGCAGTGAGAATTAGGGAGCTACATGATATATATTTTAATTAACAAACACGCAGTGTGAATTAAAGAGCTATATGATATATATTTACACTAACAACTGGAAAGTGAGAATTGGTAACCTAAATGATATATATTTAAATTAAGAACCACAAAGTGAAAATTGGTGAGGTATATGATATATATTTAAACTAAGAATCATGCAGTGAAAATTAGGGAGCTTCATGATACATATTTAAATTAACAACAACAAAGAGAGAATTCGTGAGCTACATGATACATATTAAATTTAACAAGGACAAAGATACAACTGGAGAGCTAAATGATATATACTTAAATTAACCACCACAAAGTTCAATAAGTGATCTACATGATATATTTTTAAATTAACAACCAAGCAGTGAGAATTAGGGATCTAAATGATATATGTTTAAATTAACAACAACAAAGTTCAATTGGTGAGTTACATGATACATATTCAAATTAACAACAACAAATTGAGAATTAGTTAGATACATGTTATACATTTAAATCAACAACCATGGTGATGATTAGAGAGCTACATGATATATATTTAAATTGACAATCATGCAGAACGAAAGAGAGAGCTTCATGATATCAATTTAAATTAACAACAAAAAGTGAAAATTAGTGAGCTACGTGATATCTGTTCAAGTTAACAACCATGCACTGAGAATTAAGGATCTACATCATATGTATTTAATTTACCAACCAAAAAAGTCAGAATTTGTGACTTACATGATATATATTGAAATTATCAACAACAAAATGAGAATTAGAGCTACGTAATATACATTTATATTAACAACCACAAAGTGAGGTTTGGTGAGCTGCATGAAATATATTTAAATTAACAACCATGCTGTCAAAATTAGGAAGATTCATGATATACAATTAAATGAACAACCACAAAGCTAAATTAGTGAGATACATGATATATATTTATATCAACAAACACGCAGTGAGAGTTAGGAAGCTACATGATATATATTAAAATTAACAACCATGAAGTGACAATTAAAAGCTACATGATATAAATTTAAATTAACAACCACAAAGCTCAATTAGTGATCTACATGATATATATTTAAACCAACAATAATGCAATGAGAATTGGAGTTTACATGATATATATTTAAAGTAACAACAATGCAGTGAGAAATAAGGAGCTACATGATATATATCTAAATTAACAACAATGCAGTCCAAATTAGAAAGCTAATGATATACAATTAAATTAACAACCACAAAGCTCAATTAGTGAGATACATGATATATATTTAAATTAACAATCAAAAAGTGAGAATTGGTGAGCTAAATAATACATGTTTAAATTAACAACCACAAAGTCAGAATTGGTGAGCTACATGATATATATTTAAATTAACAACAACAAAAGTGAGAATTAAGGAGTTACATGATAAATATTTAAATTAACATCAATGCAGTGACAATAAGGGACCTACATGATATATATTTAAATTAATAACCACAAAGTGAGAATTGGTAAGCTACATGATATATATTTCAATTAACAACAACAAAGTGAAAATGAGTGAGGTATATGATATATATTTAAACTAAGAATCATGCAGTGAAAAGTACGTAGCTTCATGATATATATTTAAATTAATAACCAACAAGTGAGAATTAGTGACCTACATGATACATATTTAATTTAACAACGACAAAGATACAATTGGAGTGCTACATGATATATACTTAAATTAACCACCACAAAGTTCAAATAGTGATCTACCTGATATATTTTTTAAATAACAACCAAGCACTGAGAATCAGGGATCCACATGATATATATTAAAATTAACATCCACAAAGCTCAATTAGTGAGCTACATTATATATATTTATATCAACAACCACGCAGTGAGAATTAGGGAGCTACATGATATATATTTCAATTAACAACAACAAAGTGAAAATGAGTGAGGTATATGATACATATTTAAACTAAGAATCATGCAGTGAAAATTAGGGAGCTTCATGATATATATTTAAATTAACAACAACAAAGTGAAAATTAGTGAGGCACATGATATATATTCAAACTAACAATCATGCAATGAGAATTCGGAAGTTTCATGGTATATATTTAAATTAACAACAATGCAGTGAGAAATAAGGAGCTACATGATATATATCTAAATTAACAACAATGCAGTCAGAATTAGGAAGCTACATGATATACAATTAAATTAACAACCACAAAGCTCAATTAGTGAGATACATGATATATATTTAACTTAACAATCAAAAAGTGAGTATTGGTGAGCTACATAATACATGTTTAAATTGACAGCCACAAAGTCAGAATTGATGAGCTACATGATATATATTTAAATTAACAACAACAAAGTGAGAATTAAGGAGTTACATGATAAATATTTAAATTAACAACCACAAAGCGAGAATTGGAGAGCTACATGATACATATTTAATTTAACAACGACAAAGATACAATTGGAGAGCTACATGATATATACCACCACAAAGTTCAATAACTGATCTACATGATATATTTTTAAATTAACAACCAAGCAATGAGAATTAAGGATCTAAATGATATATATTTAAATTAACACAATTAGTGAGCTGCATGATATATATTTATATCAACAACCACGCAGTAAGAATTAGGGAGCTACATGATATATATTTAAATTAACAACCATGAAGTGAGAGTTAGAAAGCTACATGATATATATTTAAATTAACAAATACAAAGCTCAATTAGTGAGCTACATGATATATATTTTAATTAACAACCAGAAAGTGGAATTGGTGAGCTACATGATATATATTAAATTAACAACAAAAAAGTGAAAATTAGTGAGCTACGTGACATATATTGAAACTAATAACCAAATGGTGAGAATTAAAGAGCTACATGATATATATTTTAATTAACATCAATGCAGTGACAATAAGGGACCTACATGATATATATTTAAATTTTTAACCACAAAGTGAGAATTAGGCAGCAACATATCATATATTTAAATTTACAAACACAAAGTGAGAATAGATGAGCAACATAATACATATTTATATTAACAACCACAAAGAGACGTTTGGTGAGCTACATATATATATATATATTTAAATTAACAACCATGCACTGAGAATTAAGGATCTACATCATACATATTTAAATTAACAACCAGAAAGTGAGAATTTGTGAATTACATGATATATATTTAAATTATCATCCACAAAGTGAGTATTGGTGAGCTACATGATATATATTTAAATTAATAACCACAAAGTGAGAATTGGTAAGCTACATGATATATATTTCAATTAACAACAACAAAGTGAAAATGAGTGAGGTATATGATATATATTTAAACTAAGAATCATGCAGTGAAAAGTACGTATCTTCATGATATATATTTAAATTAATAACCAACAAGTGAGAATTAGTGACCTACATGATACATATTTAATTTAACAACGACAAAGATACAATTGGAGTGCTACATGATATATACTTAAATTAACCACCACAAAGTTCAAATAGTGATCTACCTGATATATTTTTAAATAACAACCAAGCACTGAGAATCAGGGATCCACATGATATATATTAAAATTAACATCCACAAAGCTCAATTAGTGAGCTACATTATATATATTTATATCAACAACCACGCAGTGAGAATTAGGGAGCTACATGATATATATTTCAATTAACAACAACAAAGTGAAAATGAGTGAGGTATATGATACATATTTAAACCAAGAATCATGCAGTGAAAATTAGGGAGCTTCATGATATATATTTAAATTAACAACAACAAAGTGAAAATTAGTGAGGCACATGATATATATTCAAACTAACAATCATGCAATGAGAATTCGGGAGTTTCATGGTATATATTTAAATTAACAACAATGCAGTGAGAATTAAAGACCAACGTGATGTATATTTAAATTAACGACCATGCAGTGAGAAATAAGGAGCTACATGATATATATCTAAATTAACAACAATGCAGTCAGAATTAGGAAGCTACATGATATACAATTAAATTAACAACCACAAAGCTCAATTAGTGAGATACATGATATATATTTAACTTAACAATCAAAAAGTGAGTATTGGTGAGCTACATAATACATGTTTAAATTGACAGCCACAAAGTCAGAATTGATGAGCTACATGATATATATTTAAATTAACAACAACAAAGTGAAAATGAGTGAGGTATATGATATATATATTTAAACTAAGATTCATGCAGTGAAAATTAGGGAGCTTCATGATATATATTTAAATTAACAACAATTCAGTGAGAAATAGAGAGCTATATGATATATATTTAAATTAACAACCACAAAGTGAGAATTAGGGATTTACATGATAAATATTTAAATTAACCACCACAAAGTGAGAATTGGTGAGCTACATGATACATATTTAATTTAACAACGACAAAGATACAATTGGAGAGCTACATGATATATACTTAAATTAACCACAACAAAGTTCAATAAGTGACCTACATGATATATTTTTAAATTAACAACCAAGCAATGAGAATTAAGGATCTAAATGATATATATTTAAATTAACAACCACAAAGCTAAATTAGTGAGCTGCATTATGCATATTTATATCAACAACCACGCAGTAATAATTAGGGAGCTACATGATATATATTTAAATTAACAACCATTAAGTGAGAGTTAGAAAACTACATGATAGATATTTAAATTAACAACCACGCAGTCAGAATTAGATGCCTACATGATATATATTTTAATTAACAATCACAAAGTGAGAATTACGGATCTACATGATATATATTTAAATTAACAACCATGCAGTAAGAATTACGATGCTACATGATATACAATTAAATTAAGATCCACAGATCTCAATTAGTGAGATACGTGATATATATTTAAAATAAAAACCAAAAAGTGACAATTGGTGAGTTACATGATATATATTTAAATTATCAACCACAAATTGAATATTGGTGAGCTACATGACATATATTTAAATTAACAACAAGAAAGTGAGAATTCAAGAGCTACGTGATATATATTTCAATTAACAAATACAAACCTCAATTAGAGAGCTACATGATATGTATTTAAATCAACAAACACGCAGTGAGAATTAGGGAGCTACATGATATATATTTTAATTAACAAACACGCAGTGTGAATTAAAGAGCTATATGATATATATTTAAACTAACAAATGGAAAGTGAGAATTGGTAAGCTAAATGATATATATTTAAATTAAGAACCACAAAGTGAGAATTGGTAAGCTGCATGAAAAATAGTTAAATTAACAACAATGCAGTGAGAATTAGAGAGCTACATGATATATATTTAAATTAACAACAACAAAGCGAAAATCAGTGAGGTATATGATATATATATTTAAACTAAGAATCATGCAGTGAAAATTAGGGAGCTTCATGATATATATTTAAATTAACAAAAATTCAGTGAGGATTAGGGAGCTGTATGATATATATTTAAATTAACAACCACAAAGTGAGAATTAGGAGTTACATGATAAATATTTAAAATAACAACCATAAATTGAGAATTGGTGAGCTACATGATACATATTTAATTTACCAACGACAAAGATACAATTGGAGAGCTGCATGATATATACTTAAATTAACCACAAAAAAGTTCAATAAGTGATATACATGATATATTTTTAAATTAACAACCAAGCAGTGAGAATTAGGGATCTAAATCATATATATTTAGATTAACAACCACAAAGCTCAATTAGTGAGATACATGATATATATTTATATTAACAATCAAAAAGTGAGAATTGGTGAGCTACATGATATATATTTAAATTAACAACCGAACAGTAAGAAATATGGAGCTGCATGATATATATATTTAAATTAACAACAACAAAGTGAGAATGAGTGAGGTATATGATATATATATTTAAACGCAGAATTATGCAGTGAAAATTAGGGAGCTTCATCATATATATTTCAATTAACAACAATTCAGTGAGAATTAGGGAGCTATATGATATATATTTAAATTAACATCCCCAAAGTGAGAATTGGTGAGCTACATGATACATATTTAATTTAACAACGACAAAGATACAATTGGAGAGCTGCATGATATATTCTTAAATTAACCACCATAAAGTTCAATAAGTGATCTGCATGATGTATTTCTAAATTAACAACCAAGCAGTGAGAATTAAGGATCTAAATGATATATATTTAAATTAACAACCACAAAGCTCAATTAGTGGGCTACATGATATATTTTTATATCAACAACCACGTACTAAAAATTAGGGAGCTACATGATATATATTTAAATTAACAACTATGAAGTGAGAATTAGAAAGCTTCATGATATATATTTAAATTAACAAATACAAAGCTCAATTAGTGAGCTACATTTTATGTATTTCAATTAACAACCACGTAGTGAGAATTAGGTGGATACATGATATATATTTTAATTAACAAACACAAAGTGAGTATTGGGAAGCTACATGATAAATATTTAAATTAACAACCACAAAGTGAGAATTGGTAAGCTACATGACATATATTTAAATTAACAACCACAAAGTAAGAATTAGGAGCTACGTGATATATATTTAAATTAACAAATACAAAGCTCACCTAGTGAGCTACATGATATGTATTTAAATTAACAACCACGAAGTCAGAATTAGATGCCTACATGATATATATTTTGATTAACAATCACAAAGTGGGAATTACTGTGCTACATGATATATATTTAAATTAACAACCATGCAGTAAGAATTAGAACGCTACATCATATACAATTAAATTAAAATCCAGAAATCTCAGTTGGTGAGATACGTGATATATATTTAAATTAACAAAAACAAAGTGAAAATTAGTGAGGTGCATGATACATATTTAAATTAGCAACAACAAAGTGAAAATTAGTGAGCAACATAATTTACATACATGTAAACAACCAAACATTGAGAATTAGTGAGCTACATGATATATATTTCAATTATTAACAACAAATTGAGAATTAGTGAGACACATGATATAATTTAAAATTAACAATCATGCCCTGAGAAATAGAGAGCTACGTCATATATATTTAAATTAACAACCGCATAGCTCAACTTGTGAGCTACGTGATATGTTTTAAATTAAGAAACACGAAGTGAGAATTAGTAAGCTACGTGATATATATTGATATAAAGAACCGCACAAAGTGAGAATTGTGTGCTATATGGTATATAATTAAATTGACAACCAAAATTAAGAACCATGAAATGAGAATTACGAAGCTACATCATATATATTTAAATTAACTACCATGAATTGAGAATTAGGAAGCTACGTGATATAAATTTAAATTAACAACCACAAAGCTCAATTAGTGAACTACATGATATATATTCA
>NC_134831.1:103702083-103754023 GCF_004210375.1 Tachypleus tridentatus
CCTCTGTTGGCACAAATTTTCAATGCATGCTACTAGCCTTCCACCTCCTGCTTCTGCAAACCCACATGCAAATGATGATGCACCAGCTTTCCACCAATAGGTGTACAACACCACTCATATGGTAACCATCACCCTCTACACTTGTTCATCACTATCAAACTGGTCGCAGAAGTCCTACACCATATATCACCAGAAGTGAGCAGACTGGATGAGAAATGTGAGGGAGACAAGTATCTACTGGAAATACATTTCCAGTGCAGGAAAATTTTAATTTCTGATATGATACTTCCACTCACAAAATAGCTAGAATCCTGCACTGAACTGGTGGAGTATTGAATAAAATATAAAAGATCCCCTTTTAAAAGTGCTCAAAGAGAGACCAGGAGGTGTGAAGCCAAAGAAAAGCGTAACACCTCGGCAAAAGCCCACACCCTTCTGATCCGGGTCTACTCTTCACTTTTTTTATATCAGTGTCATGAACAAAAAGGTGGAAAATATGAAGAAATCCCAGAAAACATTTAAATGATGAATGGAACTCCTGGGTTTTGAGTGACTAGGGCATGACAAACTGTTGTGTTAGTTAGATCTCATCCAGTACCAGGCAATATCTGAATGTACATCAGATCTGCTGTAGGTAGAGGGTCACCTACCCTTCACCTCAAAATGAGAATCTGCAGAGAAGACAAGCTTCCATATCAAAATCTGTGACCACTTGCATGCATTTCCAACACAAATCAACAATAGATTTGTCAGGAACCAACATCCAGCAGATGGTAGGAAAGTGGAAAGATTGGGTAGGATTAAATTTCCTGTCCAAAACCTGATGGAAATTGGTGTGATACTTCCAGTCTGTTGTAGGAGGAGGATATCCAGCCATACATAAGTGGTAAAACATGAGCTGTGTCCAGATATAACCAACACCAGATCTGCCAGGAATTGACATTCAGCAGATGGTAGGAAGAGAGACTGCATACCTTGAGTGCATCTCCAAGCAAAGTCCTTGTGCCAGTGAGTATTTGACATTCAATCCATGGTACAAGGATGGATGCTGGCCAGCATACATTTGGCCAACTCCAACCAACATTTGACCCACTCACTGGGAATGCATATACAAGGAATGGTAGGGAGGAGCAACATCTTAGATACGAGTAGCAAACTGCAATAATAGATATATAAAGATTCATGAAATGGAAAAGTGCATCAAACAAAACCTGGATGCATCTAGAATTGTACATCAAGTCCATGATGGGAAGAGCATCACACTATCTGCATATTATATTAACTGTGCCCAGCCCATGTACAACCAAAACCAGAATACACATCCATAAGATCATAGTAAAGAGGAAAGACACAGAGGGAAAAACAATCTGTCAGATATATAGATAGAAATACAGCATAGTGCTAGAACCAAAAAAACTGATGCATCTGGAATTGTACATCAGGTCCACATTAGGAAGTGTAATATGCCAGTGACACCTGTGGAATGCCACAACTCTACTTTCAACTAAGTGGTACGATTTATCACTAAGGAGGACAGGCCTCCATATTTCATCACCCCAGAGCATCAGAGAAGGACAACAATCTCTGTCTGCTTTACTTGTTTTGTCCATGAGCATACAGTCAGGGAAAAACATGTTTACAACACAAAAACCACTAGAAAGAACTACTAGCAGTCCCACAGAACCCCCCATATCTACAGTATTCATAACCAAATCTTGCAGTGTTATTGTTTAAGCATAGATGACAACAGAACAGGGATATGCAACCAACACCTGACAGCACTTGGAATTGTACATCAGGTGTGAATTAGGAAAGGCTACAACGTAACTGACACTAGCAGCATGATCACAGGATAGACAATGCAGATTTAAAAAAAAAGTATACCTGGTCAAAAAAACCACCTGCTACAAAATGGGATCCACAATACACTAGCAAAAGGGTTCCTGAAAAAAATATGAAAAATGTAATAAAAAAGCAACATTTCACAATACTTAAACATGAACATTTAAATAAACAGTAAAAAAATCCCAAGTTAATAGTAAAATGGAAAACGTTGACAAATCTGTACATAAAAAACCAACAAGTCTGAATGTGACTACTGTCAATGAAGTAGCAGTTAATGAGAGCACATGAAGAGGATGCTGGTTAAGATAGGAGTAGTTTCATGCTTCTATTGATGGAGAGCTGCTGCATAACCATTTGCATGTAGTTATGCAAAGGTGAAAGAAGGAAAACTTTGTACTGACAGAGGGCAATGCTGGTTGAGAAAATCTAGCTGATAGTAGTAGTTTTCTGCTTCTATTGGTGGAGAACTGCTGCATACCATTTGCATGTAGAGATGCAAAAGTGAGAGATGGAAACCTAATATTGAGCATTAAAACTTTGTTTTGACAGAGGGCAATGCTGTTTGAGGAAAACTTTTTTGTGAGGGAGGGTATGATATTGTATCAAAAACCACTTTAAAAAACTAATGTTAATTGGTTTAAATACACACACAAATGAATTCTGAAGCTTCTAGTATTAACAGCAATCTGTAAAAAATAGGTAAACATTTTAAATAACATTAGATACAGTTTATATGCATATACGTAAAGTGCTATTACATTTTTTGATTACGAAATTTATCAACTGTTTTACCTTTTTGAAAAGTCCATTTAATGATCTCTAAATCAGTCTGGAACTGGCCAGGATTGTACATATCCAGAACAATAAAATAAAATTAATGTACAATCTAGATTAGGTTAAATTTACCACTTAAGTCAGCAGATTCTGCCATCAGAAACGTGCTGTAAGACATCAGCACAAATAACGATGATTCTAGCAGAGAAAAGTCACAAAGACGAGTAAATTTTGTCAGCTAAAGAAAAGTCAAGACTAATAAGCTACAACAACATTGGAAAAGTTTTACATTAATAAAAATAACCTTTTGTCTGGAGATGAAGAGTGCAGGTATATCTGTTTGACTTAACACTAAATTTTGTAGTTTTACCAGCATAACAAGATACCTTTAAAGATATGCTTTGAAATTATACAAGTTTTTAGAAAATCTTGTAAGTTTATGAGGAGTGTAAAAGCCTTGTAACTTATTAACAATAACTTAAAGCTTGGTTAAAAAGGATTTTATGATATTTGTTAAAAATAACTGGATTACTTTAGGTAATATATTGGGTTAAACAACTAATTCCAGATATAGAATATTTACTACCATTACATCAAGTTATACTAATGTTAACTTCACTATTTTTTTAATAATTTTTTTTCCAAAAAAATTCTCTCTTCATCTTGAAAAAATGTCTTGAATATTTATTAAGTATAAAATATTAAAACTGGGTAAGAAAAACAAAAAGTAATTAAACACTGTTGAAAGTTAAGCTTTTCAACTGGCACTTGATAAGGTGAACCATAAAAGTTAATATGATTTGACTTGTGGTGGTGTTTTATACAATGCTTTATTCTAGAACAAATGATGTAAAAATACAATTCCAGAAGTTTCTGGATCTCAGTCTTGTGTAAATTAAGCACTGGGTTTGTATACATACTTCACTGAAAATAATTCTCAGAATAATTTTGAAATAAAATGATCTAGGATAACAACAAATTTCACAAACAATTAATTATATTTTTTGTAATACACATTCTGGTAAATTTCTGTTCATGAACATGTGGAACACTTTTATTAAATTATATTATATTAAGCACAGCAAAAGGTACTAAGAAACAATTATCAGTAATATAATAATAAAGAATCTCCAACTAATGTTTTTTTTACAAAATTAATTGAATTTCTTCAAATAAATTAGTAACACAACAATGAAATACTCAAAATCATTACAGTATAATTTTTAACTACTTCAAAATATTATTTATCAAAGCTATTTGTAATTATACACAACTATGTTCAAATATACATATATATATTTTTTAAACAAACTTGTAGTTTTAAGTCACCTCTTTTTACTTACTGGATATCATTTTGTGAAAAAAAAATTAATTTTAAAAAAAATATGTATAAATGTCTATGGTTATTTTTACCAAATAATTTACCTTCAACAAAATACATTATCGTTTTGTTTAAAGTACAGTGATTCACATTAAAAATAATATAAAAGGATACCAGTGCTGTACAGCAACCTGTTACAGAACCAATCAGAAAAGAGCACACAAAAATGTACACAAAGTTCCCAAGTGACTTAAATGCAGCACCAACTTCAAAACCTGACACAGTATGGTAATGTTCCTCATAATTGTTGATAGCTCTGAAAATAAATAAATAAAAAAAAATCATAGGTGAAATAAATACTTCAACACACTGTGATAACCTGTGTAACATTCAAAAGATAAATTTTTAAAAGAACAAAGTGGTAAAGTACATATGTTGTCCCTAAATATTATGTTATAAAATTATTTTAGAGTACTAAGCTACACTTTTTAAAAAAGTTTTTATACTTATAATACTTGGAGATCAAAATGTGATCTAGAATATTGCATAAATTTCCCTTTGTAAAATACAATAAACATTACAAATGTGGTTTTCTCATATTGCAGTTTAAGGTTATGTGCATATTTTTATGCATCATGTGATACATATTTAAGGTCTGTTTATTTTGGTAATCTTTTAATAACTGTGTATGGTAATTTATTGTTTTAATTTCTTCATTAAACATTTTCAGTTCATAAATGAAATTTATTATAATTTCTTCAATGATCAATAAAAAGAATAACATAAATCAACAGAAATATCAGTGATCCAGTTAAAGACAACAAATAAAGGGTTTTATACTTTTAAAATAATAGAAACAATTACAAACTTTATTAGAAAGCCTATGATGAAAATCATGCAAACTTGTTCTTTTGTGCAGTAATACAAATATCATGTAGATGAAAAACCTACCCTGACAAAACAATGGCTACTGCATCATTCAAAATACTCTCCCCAAACACCATAGCATACAAGTTGACATCAACATGTAGATCATGGAAAATAGCCAAAACAGTCACTAAAACAAACAGCATCAGTATGTTAACATTGTATTCTTCACTGAGTATTAATTACTAAAGGTTATCTAAGTATGGAAACATTAATTAGTTCTGAAATACATGGAAGGGATTAAACTAATATATGTGGCTGTTGAAACTGGTTTAATGATCCTGTACCAGTAATATTAACACTTTCAGCACAGGCTCAATTCCTGAGACCAATCTCATAACAATTTTGTTCTAGTTATAGTTTTCATGCTGTAACTTTTAAATTAGTGAGTGTAAATTCATGAAATTTGACAGGTTATCAGTAAACATTACAAGGCTTTCATAACTAAAAAATATCAATTTCTTTTATTTAAGGTTTGTTAAGCAATGTTTTTCTCAAGCTTGTTTTATTTTTGCATGTTGCATATACAACATGTGAAGTAATATTAATTTTAAGATTAAAAATACTTTTATACATCAGAAAACTTTTAAATTTCACATGTGAAATCTTTGCAATGTTTACATAGTTATCAAATGTTTCTTTAAAAAGAATTATATATTTTATCTATTATATTCACTAATGAATTTCTGTATGGGCTTGGTCAATTTGACCAATCTTGTAACCATCATAAAAAATTAGGTAATAAATACGAATCATGCTTTTTTCATTCTAGAATGACTACAAATTATCACATGAAAATGCAAGTTTTTTTATCTAACTACCTTAAATTTCATAACACCATACATTTATGTATATTTATTATTTTTACGATACTGATATTTTGGCCTGGCTAACAATACAGAAGTTACAATGTTGCAGTGTATGTACACTCATGCTACTGTATCCAATAATATAAAATTGACACTTAGTCTTTACTAAGTGACCTGTCTTTGCCATGTTTTAGTGGACTGTTATTTTGTAAAATACAGTCATATTTCAATTATTAAACATAATATATGTATATAGATTAATATTTATAAATGCATTCTTAAACTCATTTTTCTTAAAACGTAGAGCAGTAAATAGAGAAGTAAAGCTACCTTTAGGTCAGACAGTTTTGTCCATCTTTGAGTAAAAAAAAAAAAACCTTTTATTCAAACTATTTCCATTAAAAAAAATTGAAAGAGAAGACAATCAATATATTTCTAATATTTTAGTTGCCACAAATAAAACTGCCTCATGTCCTTATAAAATATGGATGTTTATTTAGAATAGTTTGTTCTTCTATATCTCATAAAAATCATACAAGTTGATAACTTGTTTTATTAGGACAAGGTATAATTTATAATTGAGAAGGTATAGGCACAGATTAACCTATCAGATTTCAAGTACAGCCAATGACCAGTGAAAGAAAAATATTGAAATATTACATGATGTTTAGTGGAAACTTTACTAAGTTAGGCTTGATGCATGGTTCTATTTATTATAATTTAAGTGCTAAGAAGTCTTAACAAATTTAAAAAGTAGTAAAAATAATTATTTTTAAAAACATTCAAAAGCATACATTCTAGTAAATTAGAAAAAGCAGAGTTATACAAAAAGGTGGTTATCTTTAAAAGGTAAAATACAAATCACTTTAGATAAGACAGAGTATATCTACTTATCATTCAACATAGCAGATCATAACTTCATAGAACATGGAGTCTCTAGTGGAAGAATGTTAATTGAGAATGATGACAAAATACTTGAAATGTGTATCAAGAATAAAACCAACAGAACTACGTGTAATGATACATTTCTTGATTCAAAAATAAACATGTAAATTTGTACACATTTATAAAGTTTCCCAAACATTTTTGTTTGTAAAAAAAATGGAAAATATTTCTCCAAAATGGGAGACTTTGCCTATTTAATCTGCAAGACAAAACCCTGAATAAAATATAATAATACTTTTGTTTGAAATTAAAGCTAGATGTTGTACAAAGACACAAGTATTCCTTCACATATGCATGTTCATCCAAATTTAAAACAGTGCTTACCTGGATCAGTGGCTGATATTATGGCCCCAAAATATAAAGAGTCATTGAAGGAAAACTCTAAATGTGGCATGAGCTGAACAAAACCATACACCACACCCCTACATAAGGATAAAATAAATGTTGTTAAATACAAAGTGGTCTTTTATGTATTTACACTTGTATATCAACATCAGCAACATTAACATTTTCCTTAACTGAAAATGTGTCTGAAGATATTCACCATTCCGCAAATCAAGCACCTGCCAAAGCACATCATTCTTAGAAAGTTTCTGCACATGCACAACATGTTTTAATGAAACATTCAATCCTACACATAATAATGTGTAATGCACCAGTCTATTACACAATCAACATTAAACAATACCCTCTGCCAATAAAAGGCAAGATATCCACCATACTCCACTTGAGCACTTTGTTACAAGCAGAAGCTCACTCTTGATGAAACAAAAGAAACACACTAGAAGTGAGAAGAAAGGATGAGTGGTTCTGTGGAGTGTTATGTATCTATCTGAACTACATTCTCAGGTTAGAAAAATGTCAATTTCAAAAATGCTAATAAACTCCCTACAAAACACATAGCTAGAATTCCACATTAAGAAGACAGTGGAGACACATGAAGAGAAAGAAATAAAAAAATGCACTTCTAACTGATAATATGGCAATATAAACTGAAATTCTATGAACTGTATCACCCACTGGGGACAGATATAGAGAGATCACTACCTGATGGAAGACCACATCCATTTCAAGCAGAAAAATACACTTTGCCCAAAACATGTAACTGTTTGAAAAGTTACAGTGAAAAGAACTTCCCGTGTGCTACTAAAAGGTTCCACACATGGATGGAATGTAAAGGCTACTCAACTGGCCTACATACATCAAGTGATCAACAGACTACGTATATACATTAAGGTTATGACAACAAGTCAAGTCATAAAGTATGTAACAGATACTTTAACCAGTGATATATTTACCAGAATAAACGTGTGCAGAGATTAATCAATTCATACCTGCAACCAAAGGTGAACACCAACTCATCTGACTGGTCACACTCATAGGAAGTGGTCTGTTCTTAGTTTAGAAGTGGCCTATACTGCACTTCCAAGAAGATAACTCTGCCCTACTTCCAATTAAGGAGTGCAGCTACTCAGTCTCTATGAATGGGATTACACCAACCCAGAAAGGAACTCTCCATATCAACTGACCCAAAAGCTTGATACTGGGGAAGCAAGAGTTCTCACACTCTACTATAAGAAAGAGAGAAGAATTTTAATAGGGAAGAACACCAAAGAGGTGTGTAAATCAAATAATCTATCATCTGTATATGGACAAGGAACCAAAGCTTGTGGCATGTTTTTTTTCTTGTTTTGAAGTAGAAATATGGCTTAGAAGGTAAAATATAAACTGCCAAAGCAGACTTGGGGGAAAAACCTTATCTCAACAGCAGGAGTAGAAGTAACCACTATTTCACAAAAAGTTTGGGAGAAAGAAGTATTTTCTATGAGGAATCAATGGTTCTCTGGCAAGTTCCACTGTCTCTAGTATATATATATATATATATGTTTTTGTACTTTGAGATGGTTGTATTTATAGAAGCTGAAAGAAAAGGAAATAATCAGCCACTGTCCTATTTGGAGACTTTGGGATGATCAGAGAATGGAAGCTGGATAAAAGACAAAACCCAGAAGCAGAAGAAACCTCAATGTGATGATGGCTACGGACAAAAGAAGTGGAAAGATGATGAGGATAATGGGAGTTGAAATAAAAAGATTTATGGAATATCTCCCACAGTGTAACAAATGATCTGTTTAAACCAACCAATAGGAGGAGAAAGTTATGAAAAGGAAATTCCACATAAAAAAGACAATGTGACAAAAAACAAAAGAAGTTGGTAGAGGTCCTTGAGAACTGATGAAAGAAAAGGAGAATGACCACGGAAAAGTCAAGAAGTCATCAACTGGTAATAATGAAAATAGACTTGCACAAAGTAGAGATATTTGTTCCAAATCTTAAATTCCTAGTTGTGATTGAAAAGAAAGTGTCACACCTTATTTGATGAATGTATTAAATAAATATCTTTTACTCAAAATATGAAGCTAAACAGTATTGAAGTTTTAACAACTAGTTTTGGTACTTTTTTTTTAAAACTACATCATTCTTTACTTAACTACAGATAATTAGTTGAACAATAAGTGTTATTACACATCATTGTGTGTTTATAAATAGAGAAGTATAAGCAGTTATACTGTCTGGTAATAACATAAATCTTAGAAAAGGATACTGAATGACTGATATGTTGGTGTTTATTTGGTTTGGTAAATTTCAGAAAAGTTGTTGTCAATGGTTACCCATGGACCAAATGGCTTTCAAACAATAGTGTTGATACACCCATTTTGTCTTTAACCAAACTAGGAACTGATGAAAATAAAAGCATTATGAAGCAAACATGAAATCAATCTATTTGTTATTCCTCAATGGATGAAATGGAAAAAAAACTTAACTAAACTATTTACTGCATTCTATACTTTGTATAAAAGATTTTGGAGGTATTTTCATGTTTTAAATCTATACAAGAGTAACTTGGGGAAGATCCTCTAAAGATACATGCACATACATAAAAAAAATAATTTATTAGGATATTTTATACACAATTTATATAATTTATGCACACACATAAAAGGAACAGAGAGACAAACAAAACATGCATGTAATTGTCACACTTACCCAACAACAAAACAAGATATTGTTGTTCCAATAAAAGCAAAAGTCATTATAGCTCCAAGGTTGCGAAAGAAAAATCTCTAAATAAAACAAAAGAAATTATTCAATACAGCACTAAGTTAAGTTTAACTATAAACTTATGTTGTTATAAAGTAAGACATTAAGATTGCATTGATTATTAGTGAAAGACATGCCATCCTTGCTGTATTATTATGATTTTCTCATTGGACTTACAAACAGTAATACATCAATTTTTTTACTTAAGTCTTTAACCTGTTGACTCCCAAGTATTTCAGCTGCTACAATACAACTCTAATGCTTCTTCATTTTGTAACTCTTTTCGTGACATCATTTTGGATCGAAAAGTGAAACAATTTGTAAGTAGGGCAAATGCATGTATGGTGCTGACATCTAGCATTGAAGTTATGTATAACTGAGAACGAATTAACTCGTCTATGGCATTCTGTTACCGATCGACTTGGAAGAGTTATCTATCTCGTCTACAGCACTGAACAGGTTAAAGCCACAAAAAGTAAATACTACACTGTCAAAAAAAATAAACTGTATATCAATGCTTCTTAATCTATGATTGATAGAAAGATTGCATAATTATGAAGAGCAAACAGCAGGATAGCATGTAGACCACATTTTGCTATGCCAATATTAAAATCAATAAGTCTGGTGGGATGTATGCAACAAATATCTGAGAACCACTGTTGTAAATTAAAAGAACATCATTTGTGCATTACGATGAATAAAAACTGAATGTCATGTCAGTTAGAAATACTTATTAGAAACAACAAAAAAGTAATGAAACACTATCTCACTCTCTTCAAACTGTATCCTGCATTGAAGATAATTGGGGGAAGAATTATGTTGAAGAATATCTCTGGATCAAAAGTTGCCTAAGACAAAAAAGACAACAAAACAGTAATAATATATTAGAAAAAAGTTCAAATGTTCACATTTGATTACAGAGCTTTTACTAATTTATTTTACTTGTAGGTAAAAGTAGGTCAAGTAATGCTTTTTTCAAAGCTTAAATGTAGTTTATATTGTTTAAATATCAGTTCATCCCACAAGTAATGTCCAAAAATTTAATACAGAAAGTGCATAAGCATTTCTGTCTTTGTAGAAGGCTTTAATGACTAAAATATGTAGTAGGACATGTATAAAAATGTTCAGACAAATAAAAGAAATTAACCCAACTCCACTTCTTTCAGATTATTAATAAAATAAATCCTTATGAAGATGGATGTGTCTGAAGAACACATTGGACATATAATGCTTTATGAGTTTAAAAAAGGCAATAGTGCAGCAGAAACTACAAAAAACATTCAAGCTGTTTATGGTGCACAGTCTCTCAATGAAAGAAAATGTCGAAGGTGGTTTCAGAAGCTCAGATCAGGTAACTACAGCTTAAGTGATGAGCCACATTCAGGTCATCCTGTTGATTTTAATGATGACTTGCTGCTAGTTGTACTTGATGAAGATTATGCTGTAACAGTTGAAGAACTGATACAGAAGCTTAATTCAACCCATTCAATAGTTCATTGTTATCTGCAATGTCTTGAAAAGGTGTCAAAACTTGGAAAATGGGTTCTCCATGATTTGGCAAAAGCCAACCTTAGAGCAAGAGTGAATATTTGCACTTCTCTGCACTCTCGTGAATGTAACTCACCTTTTTTTGGACAGGTTAGTGACTGGAGATGAAAAGTGGATATTTTATAAAAATGTTAAGCAGTGCAGACAATGGTTCAGTACAGGTAAACTGGCTAGAGCACAGCCCAAAATGGACCTCCACCCTAGAAAAGTCTTAAGTGTTTTGTGGGATACTGTTGGTGTGATCCACTTTGAGTTGCTGCCACTCAATGTAATGATTACATCAGACTTCTATTGTCAACAGTTAGAGCTCTTGAATGTTGCACTGAAAGAAAAGAGGCCCACTTTGATCAATTGTAAAGGTGTTGTGTTACACCAGAATAACGCACGGCCCCATACAAGGATCACATCTGCAAAGACTGAAGAGCTAGAGTGGGAAAAACTTCCAAATCCTCCTTATCCTCCAGATCTTGCTCCATCTGATTAATCTATTCCAAAGTTTCCAGAATTATCTTGATGGAAAAGAGCTTGGAACACATGAAGATGTCAAAACTACCCTCTCTACCTTCTTTTCTTCCAAACCCCAAGAATTTTTATAGAAGAGGCATTCAGAAGCTTGTGAATTATTGGCAGGAAGTAATTAATAATAATGGAACATACATTATTGATTTAAATGTTATTTAATCAATAATTCTTTCTCTTTTTCTGAACCTAAAATCAAACATTATTTTAGGGATGACCTAATATACTGAATCAACTAGTGATATTTATGACCACACAGTAGCAAGAGGGTACTTTAAACCTACTGTTTTGTTTTTTTCCAAATTACAACAATATTGAAAAAATTAAAAAAACAGACAATGTGGAAACATAAATACAAGTTAAAAAATAATTTTAGTTAAGAAAAAATTAATATAAAACCTTAAAAGTTCACTAGTAAATAAGAAAATTGCATTTACATGTAGCAGGTAGTGTTGTAGAGCTATGGAGCAATGCAAATACGTAGTTTTTTTATGCTTTGGCACTTACAATGCACAGGCAAATTGAACATCTCAATATTTACAAATGAGAACAAGTAATAATGCTCTCTGACTTTCTTCTTCTGTGGAATACAAAAAATGCATGCATTCCACAAGACGTTATGAACACAAATGAAATACAATATAAAACACATACACGTACACTACACAAGTATACATACAAAGTTTCCCATGCAATAAGTAACAAACTTCCAACAAAAATTATGCAGTAATACAATACCAAAAACTTGTTTTGTTTGTCTTCATCATTTACAGTAATTTCTGAGTTTCTTTTCAAGTTATGAGTGTTACAAATAACCCTTACACTGTGTATCCTTCTGTGAAATACACATTTACAACGTAAAAATGTATGCAGCTGCTAAAGAATTAACTATTCAAATTTAAAACAATTTAAAAAAGCAATGGGAACATCAAAGCATAAAATAAAAATATAGATGAAACCATTCTGGTTGGAGCAGAGGCATCTAGTTAAATCTCTAATACCATGCAAGGACATGCACCCAGAAATGGAAAAGGGATTGGCTAAGGCATCATCAACCACTAGGTGGCACCATCAGTCCACTTCCAGAGGGAAAACATGCCCTCTTATGAAGCCCCAGTGCAGAGAGAGTAGTGTGGAAGAAAAACATATATAGATTCCTAACTGGATTGATTCATATTAATACAAAAGAAGCTCTTAATAGAAGGAGCTATTGTGTTGTTTTTTAATATACTTAGAGTATGAAAAGAAAATAAGGACAAGTCTGTATATCCTAAAATTCATGAAAAACAGATACTGAGCAAAGAGAAAGAAAAACAAAACTCACCAACAAGTGGAACCCTAAAGCTGAAGAAACAAGAATATGATGATGATGATGAGACTACAAAAAGTATTATAATTCATCCATGTGCTAGCCTTTAAAATGTTCTCTGAAAGGTATTGATATTGAAATGTTAAAGACAATAGCCAAATGGCAAATATGATTATATTTAACCCAAAAAACACATCAAAGGTGTTTGAAAACATCAAGAAAAATAAAATAGATTAACTCATCAGTGATGACGAGAAACCCACTTGTTGAGAAATTTATATGCAAAATTGTTTGGGCTGAAAACACTTTACATAGAACCTGGCGATGACCAAAGAAGGTCGAACGTTGTTAATCTTCTATGTAAAAGTGTTTTCTCAGCCCAAACGAGCCGATTTTGCATATAAAATAGATTAACTGCATAAATCAATTTGTTAATGTGAATGGAACAAAATCAAGAAGCAATGTTTGCCATAACAAATACCTCAAAAATATTATCTTCATACCAGATAACAGGAAAAACTCTAGTATAATATTGAACATCCTGTGAAATGAGAAACAGAGTTAATCACAACAGGTAGCATAATAGGGAAAAGAAAAAAAAATGTGGCCTCTCTTACTGCCCAAGTTTTCTGGAGGAAGGCCAAATAGGAATATAAAGAGTCCTCCAGGAAAAGAGAAACACTTGACAAGAAGTATTAATGGTAAACATATTTGACCATTTATTCCTGAAGTAAAAAAAAAGAAAATATGTCTTCAGGTAAAGATGGTATTGTAAACACACTGCAAAATGTTCAAAAGGGAATGATGCTAGAAATCTAAAACAGACTTAAGTCCTACTCAGAATAACACTGAGGCATTTGTGAATGACATAAATGAAATAAGGAGGAGAACCTACTGTGGTAAATTTGTGATTAAGTCACACCTGAAGGTACTCAAGAGTTGTCTAAAATAGTAAAACTTGTTGAGATAGTATGACACCACTGAGAGACAAGAACCCATCAAATGTGTCTCTTATAGCATGACATTGTGAGAATTGCATCACAGAGAGAAGTTACCATCTTCAAAACAGATACAACATATCTGGCAGAAGGACAAGTTGAAAGAAGTAGAAGCACTTGAGACCCTATGGATTGTAAAACCAAAGCTGATGGGTGAATAGTACCTTGATATATGTGATACTGAGTAGGCACCAGCTTATACTTGGACATATGAAATATCCAATACAGAGAAAACAAAATGAGTGGTACAAAGAGTGTGAGTCAATGCTATTAATAGAACTATGCAAATATAAACCAATAATTTGTGTAATGATGAAAATTGATATGTAGCTTTGACTGAATTCATAAAGATGCAATCTAAAGCCAGACTAAAAGGAAGGGCTATGAATTAATAAATTACTCCCCAATCTACAGAACAGAAATAGATGTGAAGGTTTGTGAATCACAATATTTGATACTGAATTGAAAACAAGAAGTCCACATTCCTTAAAAAGATGTAAATGAGAAGCTGTGTGAAATGGAGGAAAACCACTGTTTGGGTTGTGATTTCCCTCCCTACTTGTACCACCTTTTTTACAATAGAAAGGAGCAAGAAACATAAGAAGTATAGAGATGAGCAGCAGCTGAATTGTGCAATGCAGAGTTATGACTAGTACTACCTGAATATCAAACAGTAGAATGAGGTCATAAAGAAATAGATGAAATCACAGCCTTAATCAACTCCTACTTTTGAGTTTTCATGACTGAGAAACCAATTCAGGAGAAATGCCATAAAAAACAAAAGGATTCCAGAAAGTAACCCAAAGGTGGTTATCAGCAATGCAAGCATGGAGGAGATGAATCCCCTTCAAAATAGCTTATGATATAACACACAAAAAACCTGCAAGCCATGCAGAAACAGAAACCAAGTCAGTAAATACTTCAAACAAATAAAACATGTAACCTGATAATTGCTCCTGAAAAATAAAAAGGAATGATGAGAATGAAAACAGGTTACAGCCAATATAGTCAATAACTAAGCAGATGAAGAAAGCTACAAAATCATCATAATTATGGCATGCAGAACAAATATGCAAATACTGACATGACAGAAGAACACTATGTGGACAAATTCCCTACAAACACAATTTGTGATTTAGTTTCAGCATATAAATGAAATAAAAAGGATTCCACTAAAAGGCAAGAAGAATAAGAAATACATGGCAAAAGATGTCATTCAGAAGCATCTTGATTTCTAAAAGTATTAGCTGCAATTTGAATGTCAGGAAAAGAGGGCAAGAAAATGCTACCAATATGATATCCTGTAACAACACACTGGATCCCTCAATGAAATAGAAAGAGGTTCAACATGTCAAATGTTACATACCTGGGAAGAAAATGTAAATGAATTCACCAGAACCCTCATCAGGAGTAGGGCTGGCTAGTAAATCCTGCTTTTCAGATAAAAGTGGGAAAGCCTGAGCTGAAAAAAAAAACTAGCTTGTTCATGAATAAAAGAAGAGAGTATTGATTCATACTATTAGCATCCAAGACACCTTGTTACTTGTCAAAGTCAAATCCTAAAGACTTGACAAATGGCACAAATACATTGACTGATAAATGCTACCAATTTAGTTACAAGAATTCCATGAATGGCTTAGGAAGGCTGCTGAAATAGAGTTTCACCAGATACAAAAGAGCAAAATCAGAAACACAATCATAAGGAGGATTGAATGAAGCAGAAATAGAAGTATTTGCTTCACAAGTAGCATCAATTTCAGAATACGTCATGGAATAAAAAAGATCTCACAATGTAGGAAACGTGATTGTTAACAAAGAAATCTGAGATGAGAAAGCAGAGAATTATGAGAGAGTGACATATGCTATGCATTACATAAATTACATACAGAAATCCTAAATCACATTTTGGATACAGCATGAGTTCTAAGTCAACAAGGAAAAACTTTCAGTATTTCAGATTCAAGTCTGCCTGATTTTTTTTCTTATTGCACTAAGTATCAGTAGTTGTACATTTCCAATAATTTCATGACCTGATATAAACTCACAAAGAATTTATTATAAATTACATAACATAATTTACTAACTCTTGGATCATACTCATAACAATCCTCTATACACGGTTGTTCTTTTCCTGCATACACTTACATATTATAAGCATAAGAAGTGTCACTTATCAGAACAAACTCAAAGTTTGATCCATGTTTGCATAGAATATAGTTTAAAGAGGGAATCTACCACAAAGAGTGACCAGTTGTTCATAAATGGTCATATTTTCTCATAGTAAATAACTATGTTGAAGAGATTCTACCCATTCATTGGATGTGCTTGTTACTGGATAATTTTTCCTTTATTTGAATTTTTCTTCATTTTTCAGTACTATCAAATAAAACATATTAGAATTTTATGAAATTTATTATATGCCACTGGTCTACCACTCTGCTAGTTTCAAAGCCATTTGATTTATTTATTGTACATAAGTTAAAGAATATCTATTACTATTACATCAAGACAAAAAGAAATCCTGTTGTTCATGAGAATCTCAATTTGTTTAAATCCTGTTGTTCATGAGAATCTCAATTTGTTTAAATCCTGTTCTTCATGAGAATCTCAATTTGTTTAAATCCTGTTCTTCATGAGAATCTCAATTTGTTTAAATCCTGTTCTTCATGAGAATCTCAATTTGTTTTAAATCCTGTTGTTCATGAGAATCTCAATTTGTTTAAATCCTGTTGTTCATGAGAATCTCAATTTGTTTAAATCCTGTTCTTCATGAGAATCTCAATTTGTTTAAATCCTGTTGTTCATGAGAATCTCAATTTGTTTAAATCCTGTTCTTCATGAGAATCTCAATTTGTTTAAATCCTGTTCTTCATGAGAATCTCAATTTGTTTAAATCCTGTTGTTCATGAGAATCTCAATTTGTTTAAATCCTGTTCTTCATGAGAATCTCAATTTGTTTAAATCCTGTTGTTCATGAGAATCTCAATTTGTTTAAATCCTGTTCTTCATGAGAATCTCAATTTGTTTAAATCCTGTTCTTCATGAGAATCTCAATTTGTTTAAATCCTGTTCTTCATGAGAATCTCAATTTGTTTAAATCCTGTTGTTCATGAGAATCTCAATTTGTTTAAATCCTGTTCTTCATGAGAATCTCAATTTGTTTAAATCCTGTTCTTCATGAGAATCTCAATTTGTTTAAATCCTGTTGTTCATGAGAATCTCAATTTGTTTAAATCCTGTTCTTCATGAGAATCTCAATTTGTTTAAATCCTGTTGTTCATGAGAATCTCAATTTGTTTAAATCCTGTTGTTCATGAGAATCTCAATTTGTTTAAATCCTGTTCTTCATGAGAATCTCAATTTGTTTAAATCCTGTTCTTCATGAGAATCTCAATTTGTTTAAATCCTGTTCTTCATGAGAATCTCAATTTGTTTAAATCCTGTTCTTCATGAGAATCTCAATTTGTTTAAATCCTGTTGTTCATGAGAATCTCAATTTGTTTAAATCCTGTTCTTCATGAGAATCTCAATTTGTTTAAATCCTGTTGTTCATGAGAATCTCAATTTGTTTAAATCCTGTTCTTCATGAGAATCTCAATTTGTTTAAATCCTGTTGTTCATGAGAATCTCAATTTGTTTAAATCCTGTTCTTCATGAGAATCTCAATTTGTTTAAATCCTGTTGTTCATGAGAATCTCAATTTGTTTAAATCCTGTTCTTCATGAGAATCTCAATTTGTTTAAATCCTGTTGTTCATGAGAATCTCAATTTGTTTAAATCCTGTTCTTCATGAGAATCTCAATTTGTTTAAATCCTGTTCTTCATGAGAATCTCAATTTGTTTAAATCCTGTTGTTCATGAGAATCTCAATTTGTTTAAATCCTGTTGTTCATGAGAATCTCAATTTGTTTAAATCCTGTTGTTCATGAGAATCTCAATTTGTTTAAATCCTGTTGTTCATGAGAATCTCAATTTGTTTAAATCCTGTTGTTCATGAGAATCTCAATTTGTTTAAATCCTGTTGTTCATGAGAATCTCAATTTGTTTAAATCCTGTTGTTCATGAGAATCTCAATTTGTTTAAATCCTGTTCTTCATGAGAATCTCAATTTGTTTAAATCCTGTTGTTCATGAGAATCTCAATTTGTTTAAATCCTGTTCTTCATGAGAATCTCAATTTGTTTAAATCCTGTTGTTCATGAGAATCTCAATTTGTTTAAATCCTGTTCTTCATGAGAATCTCAATTTGTTTAAATCCTGTTCTTCATGAGAATCTCAATTTGTTTAAATCCTGTTCTTCATGAGAATCTCAATTTGTTTAAATCCTGTTCTTCATGAGAATCTCAATTTGTTTAAATCCTGTTGTTCATGAGAATCTCAATTTGTTTAAATCCTGTTCTTCATGAGAATCTCAATTTGTTTAAATCCTGTTGTTCATGAGAATCTCAATTTGTTTAAATCCTGTTGTTCATGAGAATCTCAATTTGTTTAAATCCTGTTCTTCATGAGAATCTCAATTTGTTTAAATCCTGTTCTTCATGAGAATCTCAATTTGTTTAAATCCTGTTCTTCATGAGAATCTCAATTTGTTTAAATCCTGTTGTTCATGAGAATCTCAATTTGTTTAAATCCTGTTCTTCATGAGAATCTCAATTTGTTTAAATCCTGTTGTTCATGAGAATCTCAATTTGTTTAAATCCTGTTCTTCATGAGAATCTCAATTTGTTTAAATCCTGTTGTTCATGAGAATCTCAATTTGTTTAAATCCTGTTCTTCATGAGAATCTCAATTTGTTTAAATCCTGTTGTTCATGAGAATCTCAATTTGTTTAAATCCTGTTCTTCATGAGAATCTCAATTTGTTTAAATCCTGTTCTTCATGAGAATCTCAATTTGTTTAAATCCTGTTGTTCATGAGAATCTCAATTTGTTTAAATCCTGTTCTTCATGAGAATCTCAATTTGTTTAAATCCTGTTCTTCATGAGAATCTCAATTTGTTTAAATCCTGTTCTTCATGAGAATCTCAATTTGTTTAAATCCTGTTGTTCATGAGAATCTCAATTTGTTTAAATCCTGTTCTTCATGAGAATCTCAATTTGTTTAAATCCTGTTCTTCATGAGAATCTCAATTTGTTTAAATCCTGTTCTTCATGAGAATCTCAATTTGTTTAAATCCTGTTCTTCATGAGAATCTCAATTTGTTTAAATCCTGTTCTTCATGAGAATCTCAATTTGTTTAAATCCTGTTCTTCATGAGAATCTCAATTTGTTTAAATCCTGTTCTTCATGAGAATCTCAATTTGTTTAAATCCTGTTCTTCATGAGAATCTCAATTTGTTTAAATCCTGTTCTTCATGAGAATCTCAATTTGTTTAAATCCTGTTCTTCATGAGAATCTCAATTTGTTTAAATCCTGTTGTTCATGAGAATCTCAATTTGTTTAAATCCTGTTGTTCATGAGAATCTCAATTTGTTTAAATCCTGTTCTTCATGAGAATCTCAATTTGTTTAAATCCTGTTGTTCATGAGAATCTCAATTTGTTTCATTATAGCTTCTTCTTCACAGCTAATCCATTTTAGTATTTCCTTCATAACATTCCTCATAAATAGAATGATTACAGATAATTCTGTGTTAATACTTCTTCTTGCATACTTAGTCGACCTGGTATCTCTTTGGGAATGTTTTCAAGTTATCTACTCTCAGTTATTTATAGTCTTTATGTTACTTTTATACTGAAATGTATTACACTAACATAACAGTAAATTACAAAATTGTAAATCAATGATTTACAAGCATAATGTTGTAAGTTCTCCAAAATGAAACTACTTCATAATGCTTATCAATCATTATTTGTCAAATTACTGTAAGTCATAATATTGTAAGCCTATCCACTTCTTCTTGAAATGACTTTCACACTAAAAGGATAACTTAACATGACATATAAGCAGGCTATCATATATTTCATGTTTTTGACTAAGCGTTACAACACTAAGTTTAATGAGTTGACAAACTACATATATGAACTCCAGCAGTAATAAGTTGAATTAATTACAATATTGGTATTTTTTTGTTTTAGGTGCTACAGCCAATCAAATTCAAGACAATAAACAACATAGACTTAAAACTATCATAGTTAAAAACATTATTATAAAAAAAATTACTTGAAAGATTATATATACATATATAAAAAATATTCTTTTTTAAAGACTATTTTTCAACAATTACTCAGTTATTCTGGAATTCCTTAGAGGTAAGTACTGTTTCTTTTTTGGATTTTGTGCAAATCTGCATGAGGGCTGTCTGAACTAGTCATCCATAATTTAGCAGTGTAAGACGAGAGTGAAGGCAGCTAGTCATCACCATCCACTGCTAACTACCGGGCTACTTTTTTTACCAAAAAATAGTGGAATTGACTGTCAGTATTTACACCCCCATGGCTGAAAGGGCAAGCATGTTTTGTGTGACAGTGATTTGATCCCATGACCCTCACACTACGAATCAAGTGCCCTAACCACTTCGCTGTGCCAGGCCAGGTAAGTACTGTTTTGCATTATATTTATGCTAATATTTATAACAAACTATAATTACCAAAGGTAATATAGGTTCCTGCAAAATAAAATCCTTTCTAATAATGTGTAGCTCTGTGAAATTTCTAATAATTATAGGAAGTTTGGTACAAATAACAGGTTTAATAAATTTACAAGTTACTCTTCAGTCTGGTTTCTACAGTTAGATTATGTTTCTTCAGAAATTATTAATAATTATGCAAATGATAATAAATAAATCATATACTGCTTTAGTAAAACAATACAAGCAGAATACTGTCTTTGTAAATGATTTAAATTGCTTACATCTGATAAGTTTGATATAAAAACAAACCTATACATGTTGTTAATTAATATGATCATATTCAGTGAAAGATGTATTATGTGTTACATATACATTTATGTTTCATAGAAATACAACCACTCACAAAATACATGAATAAACATGCACACATACATATGTAAAATATCAAGTTTAACTTGAACAGTAAGTATGCATTTGTATATGTGCCACATCATAAAAAAACAAGTGCTCTTGTCTTATCAAGCTTTTAATTCCAGTATGTGAATTTGTAAACCTTTACCACTGTTATATTGTTATTACTTCATATTACTTGCATTCCTCATTTTTGATACTGTACAAATTAGTTAGTTCTAGAAGAGTAGAGCACACAAAGCCTGGTTAGGCTTATACTGATATACATGCAATTTCTTAAATTCTTAAAATTGTAAAATGAATATCTGTTTGTCAATTATACTAAATAAAATTAACTGCTGTAAAATACTAAAGCTAGAAGTAAATTGAAAACAAGCTTTCTACCTTTTGATCAATATTCTGACTCTCCACATCAGTTACTTCTCCACCTAAACACATATGCATGCGTTTATTCTCACTTTCAGTTTCCATTTTGAAATCTCCTTCACCAGTTCTCACTTTCATTGTGAAGAATAAACTGTCAGGTGGCAAGTCCATGACAGTCACATTATTGAATGTTGGCTTTACATTGACAAATGAAATTTCAGTGTCTTCGGCACTATATCTAATGATCGCCCCAATCACAAGTCCTATAAAAATATTAATTCATTGATAACAATATTAAAACACCATATCTGACAGCCTTAACTAGTCACTGTACAACTCAAGAGTCAGAAATAAATAATCAGCAGTTTTAATTCCTAAACATGGATTCACGATTATAAGTGGTTATTTTATGTTCATTTTACAGATAAGTTTAACACTGAAACAGAATTCATGTATACTTTCAGAACTAAAAAAGTTATAATTTATCACTCTTGCACCTACTTTTTTATTCTTTAACATGTTGTCTAAAAAACAATAATTCAATTTTAGCTAAAATCAAATTTCTATACTAACATGTAACAACCATGTTTATTTTTTTCAAGGAAACACTTTCAAACAGTAATATCTGGTTGTTTCTCTCAGAAATATAAAACTTGTATTAAAAAATATATACTAAATACAACAAAGATAGATTAAAGCATAACAGAAAAATGTAATAAAAACACTACAAGAACAGTATTCATATGCTATCAACATTAAATTGTCACACTGTAGAAAAACAAAATTAGTTTTAATAAAGACAATGTTGAAAAGAATATTATTTATGTTAGTACAATATTCGTTATTCAATGCTCAAGTATATTTTCATTATTCTACCTGTTAATGGAAGTTAGACTAGAACACATTTCACCTGATGTTTAGGAATAATTTATATATTTCATTACATACGTCAGTGAAACATTGAGTGAAATTAATCGCACATCATTACTATAACTCAAGATACATCACACAAATAATATCAAGTATGTTAAGTACCAGTCAATACTAATAGACTAAAGACCGAAACACAAGATTCTACAGCCAGTTCATATTTAATGATTATTCACACATGACACAATTAATAAAGAAATTCGCTCTGTGTCAACATTCGAATTGCAGAGTTAATCTAAGTAACGTAGCGTAGCTTTCGTAAAAGAAAAAGAAACGCAAATTCTGGAACTCACCATAGATAATGGCGAGGCCAGTTTCATGAAGAAAGCGAGCTCGTTTGCGCTTGAAAAGCCAAATTGTACAAACTGTTAAAATTAACAAACATACATATGCAAGAATATTTTCCGAGTCAATTCGATGAATTCCCCTCGCCTTTTCATCTAATTTAATATCTGTAAGCGCATTTGCATGAACATAACTGAAAGTTACTATAAGACAGAAAACACTGAATAACCATGTATACATTGTCACCATCTTCGATACTCAAGACGATCGTTACTTCACTGCCACCGATATATTGCTATCATAACCTCACATCGTCAAACGAATAATTTACTTCTACTAACTTATAATCTGCATTAACACTCCTACGAAAAAAATATTTACATCCACTAAAGTGATTTTGGGGCCTATCAGGCCCCATATATTTTTCCAACAGAAACACAGTGATTTAGCAACATTCATTACAAACAACTTTAGAATGGCTCTGACAAACATTTTTTTTTACAATTTGAGCAAACAATTTTCGACTGTCTATCTTTTGATCTGCCGCACAAATGGCATCGTCCTCTTTTTGCCCTCTTTGCAGGCGGTTCACATGAGGTTGTTTTGTCATTATCTTTGCAGTAAATTTCTTTGATTTCAAGCACCAATTGCCGTATAAATTCTCTTCTGGCTCTTGATTTATGTTGACGAAGAAATTCTGGATGTTTTGTCGAGTATAGAACGAAAGCATTGTACGCAGCAAGATCTAGAATGTTATAGAATATGCAGACTGACCAGCGCTTTGATCGCCTCTTTGTTGTATAATATCTCACCAGTTGATCGAGAGTGTCGACACCTGCCTTCGTTGCATTGTAAAGATTGACGATTTCGGGCTTTCCATTCTCTTCTACTTCACAAGACTGATGCTGAGAACTCAGTAGTAGCACATATTTTCCTGGTTTGTCTGAGTGCCTGAGAAGAGTGATGTCGTCATGGTAGAAAAACTTTGGTGATAACTCTCTAGATTTTGCATTTATTTCAGGAGGCAGGAAGGTTCTTGATTTTCGTATGGTTCCAACAAGTCCTGTTCTTTTTGTTCGTAGGTACTTGGCAAGTGTCATTGTTGTGAAGAAATTATCTGTCGTTATTGTCCTTCCTTTCCAAGAAATGGCTGACTCAGTTCTCTGACTATTCTTTCTCCTTGATTTGTTTCTGTCGTATTTCCAACCTTTCCAGTATAAATTTGAGCGTTGAGGAGGTAACTTGTCTTTGCATCTGTTAGGCACCAAATCTTTATTCCGTATTTGCCTGGCTTTGTCGGAATGTATGTTCTGAAACCAACTCTTTCTTTGAAGTTACATAGTTGTTCATCCACTGTCAGGTATTCGCTTGGGTTGTAACTGTTTTTGAAATTTTCAATGAAAAAATTCCAGACTCCAGAGATGGCGGGATCTTTGATTTCTCTATTTCTTTGAGAGTGGATGTCAAATCTAATTTTTGAGCACATTTTTTTGAATTTGTCTTGTGTAATCAGTTTTCGCAAAAATGGCAAACCGAATTCGGTTGAAAACATTTCGTCTATCGATGCATTTTTGGATTTGCTTATTCCAAGGAAAAGATTAGCTGCGATCCATTTCCAGAGGTCTTCTTCAAAAATTGGTTCTTTCATGACGGTGTTTGTTGAGTGAATGATTTGTTCCATCATATTATCAGAAATGAAAATTTTGAATGTTTCGAATGGTGTAGCGACTCTTGGAGCAGCTTGCCTTGTTATGCCTGGGTTCCCATTGAATATATTGAGAGCTGCGGTTCTCCTGTTGATCCTTGAAGGTGTTGTTGAATAACTAAAATTCTTATCTTTGGACAAAAGTTCGTTCACTGGCATCGTAGTAGGATCTTCTTGATTACTTTCTTCACTTTCAGAAGGGTACGGCACGATTTGTTCATCATTTTCGGCTTCAGAAGGATCATCATCACAACTTTCAGAGTAGTCTTCGACATTATCATGTTCACTTTCATCGTCGGATGGTTTTGTCAGTAAACGCACAGCTTCATCAAGAGATATCATTTTTGACACGGTTTGAAGATTTCAGCTCCTATATTTTTTATAGGATTTGTGGGTTCTAGATTATTCTAACTACTTCTGTAAAGTTTCTAGAATGTTCTAGAACAGGCGTGGGCAAACTAGGCAATAATCAAGACCGTCTAAAATTATTGTTGGAGTAGAGTTATTATCCTAAATATCCATCTTTTGAAAAGAAGTTGTAAAATTAATATATTTTTACTATAATTTGCTTTTTTCGGTTGCCCAGGCCTGTTCTAGAATTATTTAGGAAATAAATAAAGTCATTTTATGTTTTGATCTGGGGCCTAATAGGCCCCAAAATACCCTTAGTGGATGTTTAAAAAAATTTAAATATTATTTCGCAAATGTCTGAAAAGTCAAAATATTATTACTCCTTAAAATATAAAGTGATAGGGTCAGTTAATGGCAATTTCATTTAAATACAAAATTATTAGCCTAATATTAATAACCTTTCAAGTTGCTCTGGGGCCTATTAGGCCCCAATTTTCGTAGGAGTGTTAAAAGATGTTATTTTACATGTGAAGTCAAAGTATTTAATTTCTGAAACACGTTTCTCATATTACAAGTTTGTGTAACTGTCAGTATCAATTATAATATAAACAAAGAACATAAAGTTCAAACACGCAGGTGTTCACGGAAAAAAAAGAAGAAATGCCATCGTTATAATTATTATCATCCATACATATATATAATTGTATTTATTAACGAAATCAACCCATGCGATTTATTTCTTTGATGATTCATGAAAACCACTGTTAATCGTCAAAATCTAAGGACAGGTGCACCTGAACCAAGAGACTATTACTGTACCAATACGTATTACTCTTGAAACCCTCAGCGAATAACACCAATAAATGGCCACAAATCGCTGAAATTATGGCAAATCTCATATAGGCCATATCATATCGTGAAAATAGTTCATGCTTTGGAAAACTGTTAAAACCAAAGAATTATGTTCTTGTTATTTAATACAGGGTAAATGACTACATTTCAACTTCAAACATGAATAATATTTTATGCCCGCCTAGGTATAATAAATGTCTGTTTATCTGTTGTAAAGCGCAAAACTATGCAAAAGGCGGCCATTTGTACTGTGTCACCACAAGTATCGAAAGCCGGTTTTTAGTATATAAACTTTTCAGACTTATCTCTGAGCTATTGGAAATCTCACTGAAAAGGAACTAAAAAAACATTTTACATCAAAAAGTAAACAATTTTCAGGTATAACCATTAAAATAAATATCGTTATGGAAATTTGAATATTTGACATAAAACTTATTTATTTTTATAGGTTTTGGTTGCTGTAACGAGATATGCAGGCGTATTATATATATATATTTAGCTACTTCATTAATTATTTTTTTTTAAATCTGCTATTTACTTTCCATGTAAGGGCAGCTAATTGTGGTATAGCGAGTTGTTGATATTGGCTTGTTCCAGTTACTTTGTTTCTCTGTTCTATTTAGCTGATAATGTTATATTCTGCCGGAGAGAATGTTTTAGTAATGTATAGTACTGAGTTTACCTGTTAAATTCAGGCATGTTTTCTTAGTTCACTTTTACTTGGTTCTCATCAAAACTAGGCGGGAGAGAAAACTGACGAGCTATTCACGGGTCTAATAGAGACGACTGTTCATTTGTATATGCGCGTACACACATACATTAACTGTTTTTTTGTGTGTGTGATTGAATAAAAAAATATCCCACTTTCCTTTAAACGTGTCCAATGTTTATTTCTCATGTAAATTAAGCCTCAGTCACATTAATGATCGAATATGCTGTTACTTGTGAATTTTTTCTGATACATACAAAGAAGTTAGTTCTCCTGAAAATACCACAATGCGTTAAAAAGATGCATATAAAATTACTACAAGAATGACGGGCAACACCATTAGTTCTTTACTGGTATAGTGAATAAATAAAGTAAAAAGAATAAAAGAACAAATTACATAGTTATTTAATTAACAAACAAATAAATAAATGAAAACTATCAAATACAAAGAAATAGTTACATAAAGTTTGGAAAAGATTTTAATAGATTTTGTTGTTGTTTTCTTTATACAAAGCTACACAATTGGCATTCTCAAATAACTAATTCCCTTTCAATTATTAGATAGACTTGTTAAATAACAGGAAAGTTACAAAGTAAACAGAATTGAGAAAAACTTGATTAAGCGTTACGTTTTATGATAAATAAATAGATTGGACACATGTGATAGAAAATGAAATAATTTTTTATTATGGACAAAACAGCAAAGAAACAACATGTGCAGTCTTGAGATAAAGGGAAAACCACCTCTGCTGTATCAGGAGTGAGTTAGCAGCTCTCTTTTTTTCAAAACAGATTTTTGTTGAATCAAGCACGAGGAAAAAGAAGTAGAATTCTGAAATATAGGAGTTCGATCTTGCAAGAAACTTTGCATACTTTCACTTATGATAATGACCCCATGTGCCTGGTCATTGCTTACATTACTAAATACTGTACCTGTAAAAACTTGTTTAGCACAGTTGGTAGCCTACAGCTTTATTCCCTTTTATATCGTCTCTATTCAAAGAGTTTGAAGGAATATAGAAAATATTAATATATGGTATTATTGAAGTTTAATGGCTTCAATGGCTCAGCAGTAAGTTTTAAAGCTTATAATACTAAGTACCATATTTCGGTGTCAGTGGTAGGTACAGCACAAGTAGTCTATTGTAGCTTTGCACTTGACAACAAAACAAACAAATTAAAATTTATTGTGATTTTTATTTAATTTCTGTAGCCTCTGGATTATTTTTGATTTTCTAATGGTTTTAATTTTATAATTTATTCTAACTTACGAGTTATAATAATTGGGTGAGAAACAGACTTATTTCATTAATTTAATAAACGGGCCAGCTTGACAAGTTGTTAACATATTAAACTGTGACCCCTGGTGTTTACAGTTCGTACACAATTGTCATAAAATCACGCATGTAGTTTGAGGCTGTGAGAATGTTACTAATGACAATCAAACCCACCACTACCAGATTACAGTGGTCCGAGAGTTAGCAGTAAATTTTGTTAGCTTATATCTATCAACTCTACTTTATCAGTTCACGTTAGAGTTAGCCAGCGCATATGGTTCTGTTATTGCGTTGCGCTAATTTCTAATACAAACATACATTTAAATAAGATATCTGTTGTACATTATGGATCTTCGTTCTTATTGCATAAGTAAAAACTTTTGTCATTAAACGAATTAGTTAAATAGTATTCTATCTCTTATTGTGAATAAAATCTCGCCATTTTTCTGATTTAATAAAATATCAACAAAACAGCTTAAGTACATATCAATAAAATGTAACAAAGAGTACTCAGCCAAAAAATATACCGAAACAATGCTGTGTTATTTGGTAAAAAAGAGAAATAACAAAGCATTTCAAGTTGCGTGAATAATTGTTATTAGCTATATTATGATGTGTGTTTTTTTTCAAGTTTAGTGTAGTAGAAATTTTAAAGCATTCTTCTCTAAATAAAATTTAGCTGTGTGATAAAATAACAAAGCATTTCAAGTGGTGTGAATAATTGTTATTAGCTATATCATGATGTTTTTTTCTCCATGTTTAGTGTATTCGAAGTTTTAAAGCATTCTTCTCTAAATAACATTTAACTGTTGTACTTTTATACACTTAATAAAGAAAATGTTACAAACAATATAAATAATATTACCGTGTTCTCAAACCCACGGTCACACAAACAAAATGTTTTACACACTAAATACCTTTTCAATTCGCTATTGTTTTCGCTTGTATATCATTACGCGTGTAGAGTTTAATTACGTCTCTATTATTGGCAAATCCAGAAATCACCTGAAAAGTCAGAGCAATGAACATCTATTTTCTCTAACATTTTGTAATTCCTCTCATTTAAGTAGAGTGAAATCTTTATTTTATTGCAAATAAAATGCCTACTTGTCAATAAAATTATTTAGGTGTAACATATATTTCTGCAATAAAATCGTTTTGCAAGAAGATATTAATAGTTTTCTATGATAACTAACTGATTTTAATTATTTTCAAAATACTTCACTGCTGTATATCGAGATGAAACTGTTCAATATTTCAATTTCGGCTTATCCGAGTTTTTTTCTATCTTTATTCTAAGAATGAACTGAATTCAATTATTAGCTTTGTTCTATATATTCTATTGCTCCTTTTAACTTACAAATGTGGTGAATTACAATTTACTTTCTCCCGAGAAAAGCGGGATTGAATACTCTGATTACTGTTAATTTTATGAAAACACTAGGTGGCAATTCTTCTAAGTTTTATGCCTTTAACACTTACAGGAATGTAGAGTTATGGTGGTGTGGAAGGTAAGTAAGAAAATTGTTTTTTCCTCTCAGGTTGAAAGTATTGTCAATAAGTATTATATATTTTTTAAAAAGGGAGATAATATCACGATCTATATCTCCAAAGTGCAACTTTATTAGCTCAATATTTCTCTTTTACAGTTCTCGTAGGAGCTATCGATATCTTTCAGTTTAGTACAACTACAGCACACTGTTCGGTGCACGTTCACTAGTAATACAGTTAAATTTAAGAAATCTGGATTGTGGAACTGTGATTCTTAAACTTACACTGCTACACGCGTTTTTAAAGTTCATATTGTATTAAAGTAATACCAAACATTCTTGAATTTATTTTATTATGATATCAAATCAGTAATGTTATTGTTAAATAAATAACGTGTAAACAAGTAAACCATTATTGTTAACAACATTGGGTTAAGAATAGAATACGTTACATATATAAATTCTAAACATTTATTCATAGTTGTAATAGCTAAATATTGAGCTCGTAAAGCTATATTGTGAAGATATAGGTCGTGAGTTTGTTTATATTCATAGAAATGTCTTGTAATAAATTCTAATTTGCCTTGAAGTTAATATTAATATTTTTTCTCAATTATGCATTAATTTTTAATTTTACAAAAATATGGCTTTTATATAGGTTTAATGTAGGTTTAAAGAGCTGAGCTACATTACAATATATGGCTTTAAAATTAAAAAGAGGCAAAAGCAGTGCATATCAGGACAGGAGGTAGGACTTTACATATCCACTTTCCCAAAAATCTTTATTTTTCAGGAAATTGCCAATATTTCTGTATTTTTAAATAAGTGTAAAGTGCTGGCATCCAGTACTGCCAACAACTCAATAAGTCATCAACATAGTATTACCTATTAGTATTAGAGAAATGTTAGAAGAGTTATGTTGTTGAGTTGGTTCCCATCTGTGTAAGTATAACTTTAATGCATTAACTTGCACTTAACTGTCTTAAGCCCTAACATAATTAAACTTTTATTTAAAGGTTATGTACCAACTATTTGTTAAACTTGCAAGTTGATCCAAGTGATTCTATAACTCTGAATACCACTAGGAATACCAAAGATTTTAATGAGCTCAGCAGATGTAACAAGTTTACTAATTGTGACCATAACATTAATAAAGTGAAGGTCTAAGCACTGACCCTTGATGTATTCTACTAGTAGTAATAACAAAGGTTTTGTTTGACTGGATTCTGTTAATAACAATATTTTGCTCTTAACTATTCAACCACTGTACCACAATCTAATTAATTGGTCTTGCTCTAAGCTCTACAAATGTGATTTTTATAGCTAATCTTTTGTGTGTCAAATTATCAAGTTTCTGGAGCTCTTTGAAAATTTAAGTACATTTAGTCTACATCCATTTCATCATCAATATCTCAAGTAACATCATTGAAAAAATGACTGGGAAGGCAAGATTTTTATTTGAACTTTCAGGTATGATATATATCAAGTGTGAAGCTTCCTTTACTTAACTATATAGAATTTTTTATACTACTGAAAGACAATAAACTGGCTTATAATTGCAGAGCAGTTCTTATTCTCTGTACAGTTAAACTTTGCAATGAAAAATTACACTAAGCCTTGAGTTGAATGTGTAATTTTCAATGGGTCTAAATATAAATTGATTATGGTTCAATAACCAAAATATGAGGCTTCATATTTTTTATATCCATTTGATTTATTTAAATGCCACAAAGCCTTAATTAAGGCACTTGATCTGCTTTTAAATTTTTTCCTTTTTTATTTGTCTGTATTACAGCCTAAACATATAACATGTTAAATGAGGCATTTCAATCCAATACTTGAGAGATGTGATACTATTTAAACGCAGAAAAATTGAAACTTGTACTGTGTTATTTTGTACAAATCTATATTTTATAAATGTAAATATATCAATATAATCATTTTTAAAGTGTTATTCAATACTGTACAGTGTTTAGTGTACTTAATTTTCATCAACAACTTTTTCCACATGCCAGAACTTAATAGTTCTGACACAACTTGCCGAGAGAGTTTGAATTTACATTTTTGTTGTTGATGGTGAACTGCTGTTACATGCATTTAAATTTTATCCAGTAATGCTGGTCAAAGCTGAACATAATTTATGTGAAGGTATATTTTGCACATATGCTCTAAGTATTAAGCCATACCAGTATGGTGTGTTTCAGTGTTAATGAAATGTTTCTGTTTGTCTGTGGATGCATCTCCTGTTAAACAAGTTGTCTTATCCACACCAAATGTAGTTTGGAAACTTAGGAGTCCAAAAGCAAACTATATTCATATTAATCATTCTAATACACAGAAAAATTAAAATATTTTGTATAATAAATCCTGTATCATTACTGTAGTAGCTATTGTGAATAGTTCAGTTTTAATAAAACTTGCACCACAATAAAACTGTACAAGTCAGAAATAGTAAATAAAAAGTTTCAGCATTTTGTCTTGCTTTCCATTATAACCAAAATATACAGAAATAACATATCCAACTACAATAGGAGAATAATGATATTGTTGTTATTTAATCTCTTTATTATTTTATATAATCATTGCAACTTTATATAAATTCATGTAACTGTCAAGCAGGAACCCTGAATCAGTATGATGTAGTTTTCAAAACAGGTAGATGAAGTATGTATCTAATGTTTATCTGGGGCCCATGTGGACTCCATACTATCATTGGCTATCACTATGCATGCAGCTCAACCCTATAGCATAGGAAATAAATGTCTAAATGTTTTTTTTACTGAGTAAGCTGTTTTTTGATGATAATTCATTAAAGTAGTACAGTATCATCTCGTCTGTTTTATAACATCATTTTGGTAAGCATTATGTGCATCTCATTCCACAGTAACAGTTCTCTGTGATGATTGCTTATGGTGACCTATTTTATAGAAACCTTGCTTATTGGATTTTCAGTCCATAGCCTGCTGTAAGAATACATTTGTCTTGGGGGTGTGGTTAGACCCGTGGTGATCCACCCTTTTCTTTGAGTTTAATTTTGTAGTGTTATGGTAATCTCATTATGTATTGGTGGATAAAGCATTGATACAGGAGTATAATAAAACTGGGGCATTTTTTGTAACACTGTTTGTATATGCAATGGTTTAACACTGTTTATTTGTGTACTGGTGAATAATGTAATTTTGTAGTTTCTTGATTTGCTCACATATTTTTTCAAGAATATATATATTTTTATGGTGTTCTTCACATTGCATGGTAACCTTAATAAAAGTTGCAGTGCCTTTGGTTTTTGGAATTTCAGTCCAGAGGTAACTGTAATGGTAATTTTGTGCTGGGGTCTGGTTGGACCTCAGGTGTTCCACAATGTAATTGTTTAAAGATGAGCTTATATAGAGTTATGTCTTCTTCCTCCACCTCCTTTCCTGATTCACAACATTTAACTTTTAATAATAATTAGAATAAGTGCTTAAGCCTGAATTAGAGAAGTATTTCATAATTTAGTTTCCTTTTTTATTTTCTTACCTCTTGATGTAGTATATAGTTTTTTGCAAACTTCAAAATTATTATTGAACTTCATGCTTAAGTGTACAAAATTCAGATAGTAGAAATCTTGACCACATCTCTACTGTTTTTGAACCTATTAAGTTACATGCGAGCAGTAATCATGGTTTTTCATTGCTAGCATATTCTTTATTATTGACACTGTAACCTTAGGTTCATATTTAAAAAAATATTGTAAAACTGTTACAAAAGTAATATTCATAACTTTTAATAGCCCTGTGTTTAAAATTATTATATCGTAAAAATTACTTACCGTAGTGGGAAATAAATGTTAAAAGTTTTAATTTAGGGGAGTAGTTATAGCTGAGGTTTTTCACAAATTGTGAATGAAGATGCTGTTGTTAACATAATTTGCTGAAGATTTATTACTATTTCCAATTTCTTGTACATATTTAAATTCCCAACTTTGTGTTGAGAGAAATAAAAACAATGGTAGTTTTAAATAGTTTATGAGAAAAGCAATGGAGTATTCAATATAAAATGTTTTTTGAAACTTCTCCCAATAGAAACTTTTGATTCTCTGTATGAAATTTGTGTTCTTCTAAGGTAAGTAGTTGTAAAGATAATCATTTTAAATGTTTTGTTTCATACACACACACACAGATACGAAAGCAACATTTATACATGGGATTTTGTTCTTATTGTTAGTTTTCTGTATTGAAGTATGTGTAGGTATTGAAATAATTCAGATTTTTTGTGTGCACATCTAGCTAGAATGTATGGATGCTATACTACTGCCTGTTTATGTACTCATTAAATGCAGGATGTTGTTTTCATAGTGATAAAAATATAACTATTATTAGGAGAAAACTAGTATAATACTTAAGCTAAAGTACTTACGCTACTCAGATAGCTTGCTTTGTTGAATTATTTCTCCTAGCTTTAAAAGTGGTTCTTTTAGTTGTTTCACATGTGTATCACTGTTTTACTTGTTATCTTTACCAAGAATGTTTGTTTAGAAAACAGGTACTTTGATACGAGTCTGTTAAGCATAAAAAGATAAAGGTTTTTTTTTTAGTGTGCAAAGTTCATAATTTGCTTGTACCACTACCAGTTATTAGTTGTTTTGTATGTTTGACTTTTATTATTTGTTTATTTTTACTTCAAATGCACATGTATTTTACTTTTGGAATAGTGGTTTTGTTTGTAGATTTTTTAAATATATTTGTATTGTTCATGTACAGAAATGAAGAAAACTGCATGTCAGTTAGCTATGACATGCATCAAACAAGTTGTAAATATGTGGAGGTTTCATGATAAGTGAGGTAATAGTATATTTGACCCTGATTCTGTTGTGATAAGAGAGGAGAGAACAAATAATTAATTTTGTATGAAGAGAATTATATAAAGCTCTAGATTCAACTATGGTAAATGAGACTATAATGAATTTTTATACACATATTTGACATGTTTTGAATACATATTAAAATAAGTGGATTATGCACTGTTCATTTATTGTTGAAATTTATTGCCAACAAGTCAGAAACCTACTGTAAAGAATCTTGATCTCTATTCAAAATGACATTTGGTGAGCTGACCTGGATTATACAGCGGTAAAAGAAGATGTAAAAAACAGTGAAAGTAGGCCTATATGTGCACAAATGCAGTAATGGGAGAACTGTCAAGAGATTACAGTCATGTTGACTGATTTTGATGAATGGATAGAGATAGGTGAGAGACTTGGGTTAAATGATGGTGATCTATAAGAGTTTGTAAAACATCATCAATAGTTGGAAAGAGAAGAAGAAAGACTAAAAGAAGAAAACATTTAGAATACAAATTGAGAAAAAGAAAAGGAGAGGAGAGAACAAGAGCACAAATTGAGATCTCCAAGCTCATCAATATAGAAAGAGGAAGAAACTGAGAATGAAAAATGGGGTCAAGGTCAGCTAACTCAAGCTGCCCATATTTGATGAATGGAAAGATGGGATGGATGCTTTGTAGAGAGATGAAAAAATTTGCCCAGAATCAAAACTGAGACAAAGACAACTAGGCAATCTGTCTCAGGCCACTTCTCACAGGAAAAGGCCTGTAAGTATATGGAGGCATGGTGCCAGAAAATGCCATGGACTATGACAAGTTGAAAGTGGTCTTGTTGAAATGTTATGAACATACTGAAGCAGGTTTTTGGTGGAAATTGAGAGACGCCAAATGTGAATCTGGAGAATATGTAATTACATTTATGACATATTAACAGAGATATTTTACAAGGGGGACTGGCATGGCCAAGCATGACAATAGCTTTAGATAGGTAGATCTACTAATACATGAACAGTTCATGACCACATGTTCAACTGACATGTTACTCTTTCTAAAGGAGAGAGCACAAAAGGTGTAGAAGTGGTGATCAACCTGGCAGAACAGTATGTGGAAACTCGTAAAGGAAGCATAACTGGCAATTCCAAGGATAGCCAGTTAAAGTTGAAACCAGGTGTGTAGTGACCAGAAGGATACCATCAAAAGTGAAAAGAATTCAGTATGCAAAAGGGAGAAGAGATGCTATATTTATTATAAAATGTGGCATAGTGGAAATGAATAAAGTCTGTAACCAACAAATAACAACAGAAATACCTAAATAAAGCAGTTGGAGCTAATTAGAGTTTGTACTGACAAGAAAAGAGTAACTATCACCATGGTTGCTGCTGCCAGAAGAAACATAATAGGTAGAACTTGTGAAATTCACCACAAGAAAAAAGGGTTATTTCCATGATTAAATAATGCACAACTGAGGGCCAGCTCAAGTTAGAGAATGGATCAGTAGTGTCAGTGGTGATTGGAGCATGTGAAAAACATTAAGAGGGGCCAACAAATCACAACAAACCAATAGGTGAAGGCTATGATGGGGACAAAGTTTTATGAGACACTGGGTGCAGTAGTGTAGTAGTGAGAACCAGTTTAGTTTCTGGTGACCAGAAGACAAATGTGGCACATCAGTGTGTGATGAATGATTGGAGACAGATAGTTTCCCTTTGCAAAAATAAATGGAGACCTTAACAGTCAGGTGCATGAAGGCAATAATCTACAAATTGGTGATTGGAAAAATACCAGGCAGTAGATGTTTGAAGAAACCAATCAGAAAGAGGATTGATGAAGTATCTGCTGTCACCACAAGAGAAGAGCTAGCAAGATGTCAAATCCCAAAAAAGTGACATCTCGAAGTCTATGGGAGCTAAAGGAAGTTAGTGAAAGTAAAAGTGAAGTTAGATTGCATGGTTGTCAGTTTAGCCTTAATGGGCAATTTCTGAAGTGAAAGTTTCACAGTGTGTATTGTAATAGCAGGTAGAGGAGAATAATTCATCTTATCAAAGGGTATTATTATTGAATCTGTCTGCGTGGATTTTGAAAGGAAGACATTTAAAGTTCTGTTATGACTGTAGTAATAATAGTTATAGTGGTAATTTTGAGGATGAGTTTCACAGCTTTTATTGAACAGAGACAGAGACAGAAGAAACTATCTTGTCATTTTGGTTCAAAAGTAATTGGATCATCCTGTGTGGATGTTTGATGTAAAATAGAATCATTTAAAGCTCTAGATGATGAGAGGACAGGAGATTTTCTTAAATTAAGACAGTTTTGTATAAGGGTGCTTTACTTGAGTATAATTTTTTGTCTATAGGAGTAAAGGCCAGTACTTATGAATTTAAGAGGTGAATCAGTGATTTCCTTATATAACAAACAGTGGGTTTACATTTCTCAAGAGTGTTTGTGCAAGGACAGTTTTAAGGACCAAATGGTCCCTTTATTTATTATGGTAAAATCAGAAAGAGAGAAGATAGTGAGAATGTCCTGAAACATACTGTCTAACCACAGGTATACAAACACAGAACAGGATTAAATTATTGAGTACTGCAGTAAAGTTCTACATAAATCAGTCTAACTGGAACCCATTAATGAAAAGCAAAATAGGGTCCTTGAGTAGGAATCACTTAAGTTTTAGGCATATGATACAATAATGTGTAGTAGTGTAAGGTGGGATGATACACATATTAGGAAATCCACCTGTCACTTGTGTGGCATGAGAATGCAGTCAGACCTAAGGAAGGCTCATAGCAAACCATAAACTAGTTAATAATAACCGAGCCATGCAATTAATGGAAGTTGCTATTCTCTAACAACAAGAACCAAAATAAAGAACAAGTTATAATGCTACAAATCTAGTTTTCAATACCCATGTTAAACAAAGTACAAATAGCCCAATGTGTAGCTTTGAGCTTAACAACAAATAAATATAATGGCAATATAATAATATTTCAATCACTTAAATGCTTGGAATAATAAAAAGAAACCCTTACTTTAAGTTAATTAAGTTTCTGCCATTAATTGATTTTATCATAGTTACTCACTGGATATACAGGCCTACTGTGGTTTTATTGTTTTGAAAAATTTATATGTTCTACAGTAAGTCCTGTATGCTGAATTTGAAAATATATTTTACTCCATTGTGTGCAGATTTTTCACAAAATGTTATAATGCAGTACATGAAAGAAAAACTACAACATGTTTTGAGCATGAAAGATGTAGATTAAAAAAAAACAGGACCAAGGATGCATATTTGTTTGACTTCAGTGTTCTTCCATTTCATCAGTTTGTATTTTTGTTAACAAATGAAATAATAATCTAAGTAAGAGTTTGTTTTCTTTGCAATTTTACAAAATCCTTACATGATAGAAAAAATTAATATTTTAAAATGTATAGTATAGTTATTATGGATAATCTGTTATTAAAACTGAAACAATTTCTATGAAGTTTAAATTTGCAAGCCTGTGATATTTGGAAGTATTGAAAACCATAATAGTTGGAAAATCTTGTAGATTATTTTTATAATGTTAAAATTGACTTAATTTTTATTTTAATTTAGTTATTTTATATGATGCTAAGTGATGTTAATGATGCTCATAGATAACTGATCATTTTAATTAATCAAGATAGTTACCAAGCTCTATACATTAAACTTGAATGAACTATGATGATATATTGGGTAACAAAAGTTAGAAGAGAAACCAGTATGGTGGTTTGTAATGTAATAAGTTATTTTCATCAAGAGAGAAGAGGGAAGATGTAGAATGCTTGTCCAGGACCTTTCTCATCATTCAGAAGAAAGTTCAAGGAAAAAGCTAGAGTAGGGACATTGAAGTTTGGGGAATGTCTTCTATAAAGTCTGATTATTGTAATATGTAGGAAAACCAGCTATCAGACCTCAAATAACACATATAATGGCAAGAGTCAAAGACAGTTTTATACCATAGAAGAAAAACAATAAAAGTGGCTTAGGAAATTTCTAAGTAAAGGTCTGAAAAGTTAACAGTAAAATAATAGAAAGTGTCTAATATTATGAGAGCCAGTATAATCAGTGGATGACATGAACAGAGCATATTAATTTGTGTATTCTGATTTAACTAACCTGATGTTGAAATAATCACAGAAAAGTAGACATCTTTCTGAGCAGTTGATATACCTGCTTATAATACAGAGATATAACCCAAATGACGTAGGGTTTTAAGAAACAGCTACTGTATAGATATCTGAAATCTGAGAATGAAGAAACACAATCCTTTATTGTGGGAATGAAGAGTGAATGTTACATTATGTATAAATGGCAGAATACAGGTCAATTTAACCTGAAGAGTGCAAGCTACAATGGATCAGTGAGGTCCCAATAAATGTACTGAGTTCTAACTTCACAGCAAAGTGCAACATACTTAGCTGTCAATGGATAGCAGAACTTACAATGACACCAAAAAAGTGGAAAAGTACTTATAGAGATCAACCTCCAATTTCTCATTGTTCTGTGTTGATAAGAAAAGCTGTAAAAGGGAGACTGAGATTTGGTGTAGTGATGCAGTTTTAATCCTTCATTAGTAACAGTTATACCAGGGAGATGAACTTAAGAATTACAGAGAAGACTCCTTGAGCTCTGAAGTCTTATAGTTGACAGGGTTTGAATCCTGACTAGTCATTTGAGAAGATATAATACACTAATTAGAGGAAGAAGAGAAACTGGATATAAATCTGATTTTCTAATAAACCATCCTGAAAGTAGGAATATATTTTCTGCTTTTTTATAAATAAAAAGAAGAGTAAAAGAAACTAGCTTAACTCACTGATGGTGCATTTATCTGAGAAAGTCAACAAACAGGCAAAGTATTTTTCTTTAAACAATTATATCTTGGATATAATGGCGTATCTGAGTTAAAATTTTTAAAATTATGTTGGTACTTTTGCTGAAATAGCTCCAAAAACAATTATATTTGATTAGAAAGCATTTTTATAGAACTTAAATTACTTTTGTCAATGATGGTGTACTTAACACAAAATATTCATATATTGCCTAGACCAGTGAGAATGATTGCACAAGTGATTAAAACATCATGCCTGTTTTAAAAACAAATCTTATCTTGTAAAATTTGTTACTTTTAAGAAACTATTTGGAGTATTTTAACAATCACACTGATATTCTTATTCAGTGTATGTGGTTCTGCCATCTGACTTAATGGTTCATTTGAAAATATTTTGTATGCTGCTTTAGCATGTTGTACGTATTTTAGTGCATGTGTTTAAGAATTGATGTATCTGAGAAATAAACAGATGTGAGGATATTTCTTGTGTAAGTGGATTTCATTACTTTTTAACCAAGTTTTTGGTATTGATGAAGATCTATTGAAAATAACTACCATCATGATGTATCCTGTTAAAAATAACTACCATCAGGATGTATCCTGTTAAAAATAATTGTCATCAGGATGTATCCTTGTTGAAAATTTTAGTTCTGAAAATTGCCACTGTATAAATGAGGCGTGTATTGATTTATGGACTGTGTGGATTAGGTCTAAGGTGTTGTTAACAACACCATTAATAGGTACCTATAGTATATGTTTTAAGAGTACAAATAATAGTCACAAATCAGTATATTATGCTCTTAAGGGTAGGAAGTGTTAAAATTGTATCTAGGGACAGTTAGTATGGGTATCAACACTTTTACCAATAAAGCAGAGAACAATGTTTTGACCTTCTTAGGTCATCTTCAGGTTAACCTGAATGTTAATATTGTTCTCTGCTTATCAATAAAAGTGTTTATCTGTACTAACCATCCTGAGATACATTTTTACTTTTAAGTGGGTTTCATATCATCACAGAGCATTGAAATTGTTTTAAAACATCACTAATTTTGCTGCTTGACATTGCTGCAATTTTAAGTACAAAATTTCTGCAATAGGGTGTAAGGAGAATATTTTTGTTGTGTGAAATTTGCTGGAATAAATTTTACTGTTTTAAGTATGCATGAAAAATTTAAACTACAAAATGGAAAATATCCTTTATACAATTTCCAGTTTCATTTCTTGATGAATAGATTAACTTTTTTAAGTTACTAAGTCTTGAATGATTATTAGAAAATTGTAAAAAAAATTGTGTAAAAGTAATTTTTGATATTCTAGAATTATTTTGGTTTTTGCCCCTTCTGTGTGAGGTTGCACCAAATTCCTGGCTAGTTCAGCAGGTGTTTTGTATTTTTCATTCTCCTGCCTAAAAAATACATATGGTTGTATTGCTAATATTTTGTAAATTGTCTATTTCTTGAATGAAAAACAAAATTTTTTCTCTAGTTGTATATTCACAGAGGAATGTAAATGTTAGGAACATATGACTGTCATTCATTCAGTTTTAATATTAAGCCTGAGACAGAGCAGTTGCTTGAAACATTCCTAGTTAAATTTTGTTTCAGTTTCAGTGCTATGTTTCTATGGTGATTTTATTGATATATTTAAATTTATTATATTTGTGAACTTCAGTGTCACGTAAAGTTTTAAAAAATGTGACTTAATGTGTAAGTAGTTTTAAAATCTATTCACTAATTTTTTGCATTATTTATAAAGCCATTTGTTGTAATTTCTCCATTATAACTAATCATTTGGATATTTGGCAATTTTGAAACTACATTCTTTAGAGTAAAATATTAATTGAAAATCGTTAGGTGAAATAGGGGTGAACCTATTTTTATTTGTAAATCAAATTTTGTTTAAAGAAAAGATAACATATAAAATTCATTTTGATTTTTTTTCAATACTTGCATCAATTATAGAAGAATATTATTGCAATTTAGTACAGGTAATGTAAAGTTCAAGAATGTCCCTTGGACTGATGGTGTGTTCCACGATGTCATGGAGGTTTTCAACCTCAAGAGCAAATTGTGAATTCCCAAGGTGAAGTTTGGCATCAAGAATGCTTTGTGTAAGTTGTATGATGTATTTAAGTACTTTTCTTATCAAATACAATTTTTCACATAAAGACATACTCATTTTTATAAAATGTTTCCATTGTAGTAGTTTGTGAGTTTGGTCTTTAGAATGGGAATGATATAACTTATTGATAAACTTTACTGATCAAATGAAAGTTTATTAGAATGTGATATAAATTTTGGATAATGTAGCAGTAAAGAGTGGTTAAGAATTGAAACATTTGTTAAATATTGATCTGAAACTTAAATTAAGTAAGGGAGAGGCATCTTCAGTGTAGCTACTGAAGCAGTTTTAATGTTTTAATCTTGGAGATTGAACGATATGGTGCATGTTTGAGAAATTTAATATACTGCTATTATAAAGTGTTCAATTAAAAGAAAATTTAATATACAAACAGAATGATTGAGAATGGCAAAATAGAAGGATAGAGATGTCAGAGTATTTTGATAAAAAAGGTATAAATTTATAGTGCAAAAGATTAATATTTTATATATTGTTTTTCAGACTTTTAGTGTGTGTGATTACTTGCCAATCTAGAGTTTATATAGTCAGTTTAGTATTTTTTCTGTTTTGAAGATATTCCTGAACAAACAGGTAATCTTTACGAAGAATTAAAATTAATCTGTATAATGATGATGGAGTAAATTTTAATTTCATTTCACACAGTTTACATTAATAGACTTTTCACAAAATAAACAATTAATAAAATAGCAAGTGTTTTAGTGTTTTAAACTTAATTGTTTTAAATATAAGTGATGTGTTTCATGATTTATGTAAATAAAATGGTAGTTTTCAGGCAGAATTTAGAGGACGGTGATGTATGCACATTGCAGTGTGTTCAGTGGTCTTTATCATCTTTGCAGCAACATCTGTGGACATTGCTTTAGGGTATTTCTGTTCAAAACCAGCAATAGTTATACTTCATCATGTCTTTACATTATAAGGCAGATATGTGAAGGCTGGTTAAGACTGCTAAGAGATTGAGTTACTGTAGTTTTGACATACTGGATCATTTCTGATAGTCTGTTCTCCTTTGTTTCTGTCACTTAATGTTATTTACAGTGTACTTGTGGAATAACGACTTCTCAAGGTTTTGATTTTTTACTGAATAATGTTGTTCTGGTTGTACTTTTAATGTTATTTATTTGAATCTCAGAATTTTTGTTAGTGATTGTACAAAAGACCATAGTTAATTTTTAAAAGCTCGGGAAAACAGTGTCATGAAAGGTTTGTGTTATTTATTATCAATAACTAGTATTTTTAATATTTCCTGAAAAGGGAGGCTAAGAAACCAATAACATAATTTATGAAGACCTTGTATACATTATAAGAAAGTTCATCTGGACATTAGACCTTTTAAGAGTTTTCTTGAGACATAAAGTTTGACACAACACAATGTATACAAATCATCATCTGGAATGTTTATTTTATTTATTATTTTGATGTACCAGTTATGAACTACATAAATGTCATTTATTATTAGTGTAAACATTTTTTGTTAAATTGTAAATTATATATGAAGATTTTTTGCTACATTATTGTGAAAACATTCCTGGACATGTGATACAATTGTGATTAAACAATTATCCAAGTCTAATACCAGTTAAAAAAAAGGGAGGGGGCATGAATAATGTGCATTTAAACATTATCCCAGAAATACATTTTTCTGGAAGAATTTCTCAAGAAAAAAAAAGAAGTGTGTGGGACGTGTTAATAAACACTTGAGATAAGATTTGTCACATCAGTAGGTACTTGTGAGGAGTGTTTATTCAGTCAAAGCATGTATGAGGAGAGAAAGAATGCAAAAATAAGCTAAAACATTCTATAGCAGATCAAAATTCTAGAAGCTGATCTTAATTGAAATCAGTGTAAATAAAATGTTAACAAATATCAACCCAACTAAGAACCTTCAATGGCATATCTTAGTTAAAATATTTTAAATTATATCGATATGTTTGCTGAAATAGCTCCCAAAACAATTATATTTGATTAGATAGCATTTTATAAAACCTAAGTCACTTTTTTTTAGTGATGGATGTGTACTTCAATTTACCACAAAATATTCATGTGTAGACTAGATTATAAATATGGAGAAGTGATCACTGAAAGTATTAACTCTGTGCTTATAATAAAGCAAGGTTTAGTTTCAGTAATCAGTGTAAGGATATGCATCTCAGAACAACTAATTTTATTACCATAGGAAGTTTTCAGTGATTGTTGTGTTCTTTCATGTCATAACTAAAGATCACTGCTAAAATATATTATATAAGTGGATGTATAACATGGTAAAGGTGTTTGAATACTTTAAGTTCTTGAATGGCCAGTCTTGGAACATTTACTAATTGTTGTATAGTTGTTTTAATGCACTTATAAAGAACTAAATGCTACTGATAAATAATCTTCACTTATTATTATGTATAGGTGTTGCCAATGCTTCAGACCTTTTCCTAATGGTATATTTTTTGAGGTAAGTAAACAAATACTGTTTTTTTTTTTAAGTTCTCCTCAATGCATTAAGTAAAAATCAGTGGAGGTTATTTGAAGATCACAGTACTGAACAAAATTTGATATTAATGATAAATATAGATAGTATTGTTGACATCGTATTACAGTTTTGTTATTTTCACTCATAAGTTTAATAACTGTACTTAAATTTTGTTTTATTCACAAGATGCAGTTTTATTGTTTATCCATAGGAGTCTAGTTAGAGTTGAGTAGGTGAATAAATATGAATGGTTTGATCTGAAGTGATTAAATTTATATGCACACATCTTGAAAGTATGAACCTGTTTAGTGTCAAGCAGAATTTACATCTCATATACTGAATAATTACATATTTTCTTTATTTTTAGTTTTTTCATTTGGGTCAGTCATGAAGAAAATTCCATCTTGATAAATATAATATTTTATAATTTGCTACTTTCAATATCTAATGATACTTTTTAAAGTGGTAACTTAAATTGTTTAAAAAATATAGGTGAGAGTCAGTATTCTGAACAGTTCTAAAATCAGGTGGTTTTGTAAAAAAATATATTATAAAAAGAATTTCATAAAATATAAATTGGAAAATTTAATGTTTTTAATAAATGTAATTAAAAATGTTTTTATGTTGTGCAAATTCTGGGTAAGTAACAGCATTTTGAAAGGTAAATAAACTGCAAACTCTCTTACATTGATGTACATATGTGAATTTCAGAAATTATAGCTGTTAAAGTAAACCTAGCAATTTCACATAACACATGTGTTTGATAAACAAGAAAAAATGTGGAAGTTTGTTATGGTGTAGTATTCAATGTGTATAGGCTTACCTGAAATACAGAGCGTACCACACTATATATTAGAAATTATAAAAAGTCTGAAACTTTCTTTTTTCCAGTTTGATGGGAGAAAGTACTGTGAATATGATTTCCAAGTTCTATATGCACCATGTTGTGGAAGATGCAGAGAATTCATTACTGGACGTGTTATTAAAGCTTTGAAGAACAGCTGGCATCCTCACTGTTTTCTTTGCCACCTGTGTCAAGTTCCACTGTCAGACCAAGGATTTTTTAGTAATGCAGGGAGGTATGTCATGTTCTCTCTTTTTGCCACATTGATACATATTGTCTGGCATGAAATGTCCACTGAACCAGCCTTGTATTAGTGAAGGAATGTTAGCCATAATTCTAAATTTATTAAGTATATATACATAAAACATGAAACTTTTAGTAAAATATACAAGTCTATTGTTTACAAACTCTGAGAAATTAGAATGAAAAATAAAAATTTTTGTTCTTTATAAATCTTGAATATTGTAGTTGAATAACTTTTAGAACCTTCAAATGTCTTTCCACAGGTTTTTCAATATCTTTGTTTTATTTACCATTAACTCTCTTCAAAACTGTTGTTAAGTCAATCATATGGGGTGAAATGAATAGTTGATAATTTTTACACAGTGATGTTGAATGGAATTTTGTTAATAGTCATGGCATGCATGTTTTGATCCATATCCATGTACATATGGTTAAACAGTTAAGCATTTGTAATTATCTACAGGTTGCTGTTGATTAATTTGTCTGAGTTAACAAAGCTTGAAAGGCTTTAGACCGAATGACCAACTTGGAATTTTATGATTATTTAAAATTTGCATATATTTTTCCTTAATTAAAAGAAAAAATGTAGGATCAAGATATGGAAAATTCTTTATTGTTTGGATCTTTAGAAAGTTTCTAGTACATGAACTACAGCACAAGTGTAATATGATATAAAATTCATAAGCTTCTTAACCTTCTCACTTTAGGAATCCTTTACTGTGCACAACACACAGTTTTAGTATGCTATATTCAAAATTTTATTAAACTACCAATTAGTATACCATAAAATCTTATCTAATAATCCATATTTTAATAGATAGTATATAAAGTTTTGAATTCTTAATTTTGCAATGCAGTATTTAAAAAAATCCTGAATTTCCTTTAGTCTGAAATATTTTCTCTTAGGTATTTCTCTTTACATAGGTATCTTATCTTCTCTATTTTATCCACCACCACTTGAAAAAAATATTACATTAAATGTAAATTATTCACTAAAAAATTTTTATTGCTCAGACAAACCAGTTTTTTTATAACCTTCAATTTTGTTTCTTTACAGAGCTCTGAAATATAAAATTAGACCTCTTGTCACATCTACTTGTCATATTTTCTCTTTCAGGATTTGTTAATTTAATAACCAATAAAAAGTTGAGGTTTTCATTTGTCAAATGACACAATGTATCACATCATGTTTTAATTAGCTGAGCATCAATTTCTTTTATAATACAGGTTTGGTTACCATGAGAATCATAATGGCTATCTTGGATTTATTTGTAACAGCTCTTATTGCATAGTTTGAAAGCCAGACAAATTGAGAGTGTTTGAGAAAATTTTCTGCTTTTTGCATGTTATTAGGCTATGCTCTTTGGTGCATTATTTAATTAAATAAAAATCTAGTGCATTACTACCATTAGTATAAAAAAATAGGCTTAAGTGTCTTTGACAGTCGACAACAAGAAAAAATAAGATTGGTAAGTACTTTATTTTTTGTTTTTAATGTTTATTTTATATTTATTATAATGTAACAAATTTAAGTAGGGATCTTTTTAGCTCAGTTAAGATTAATAAACTAAATATATAAGTTTTATGAGACACACATGCTAACAACTTGTAGTGACTTGAGTGTAATGCAATTCAATAGCATTATGGGAATTGTATGTTCTTCGAGTGATTTACAAGTTATAATGACATGGATATTAATTAGACATGGCTAAAAAAGGCAATCAAAAGGTTAATAAAACAATACAATTTAATTATAAAGAGGTGTATAACTGTTATGACCTTAAAGCTACTTAAATGAACATAGTTTCATGTTATTACTTAATCATTCAAAAAAGAAAAAAGGGTTATTTTTAATTTTTTTAGATAATCGAGGTTGGTCAAATTGACTATGTATATAGGTAGGATAGAGAAAATAATAGGTAAAATATAAAGTTTTACTGAAAAAAAACTTGAAATGTATTTAGGGAGGTTTAAGGGATTATAGAAAGGAAATTTGAGATGAGGAAAAGTATTTTTAATTTTAATATGAAAATTACTTTTCATACAGACTACTTAAAACAAATACTCAAAATATTCATGGACAAATATTTATTTTATTAGAAATATTTCACTAAATATATGATTTTTTTTGTATGTGAAAGAATTACATTGTCAGTCGAAAGACACTACTAAATTTTATGAAGATATACGCACTAAATTGAAAGTTAGAAGTATTAAATCTGAGATCTTCTAGCAACAAATGGATTATTCCATCAGACTGTAACCAAATTCCACTTTGTTTTGGGTTTTACAGACCTTGTTTCTTTCCATTGTCTAATATTTTTGGTGAAATTGTCTAAGACAATTAACTTGTAATGCCAGACTGTAACAGTTTCTCACTGTTCCATTAATTGCCTTTTTTTTGTGATATTGGTTCCTTTTGTCCTTCATTTTATTTAACTATTGGAATTTTCTCAACATACCAAGCTTGCATTTTCCTTGTTGTGGTTTGCTAGTTACTGTCCACACTTATAGCATTTTACTCTGCTGTTTTTTCTATACTATGCCTGTATAAGTTATAAAATAAAGATGCACTTATTCAAAATCTTTACATATTTAATGTACTTTGGATTTGTATTCCTAGCATTCTCTGGTGACAAGTTTTGTCACCAGTTGTAAAGTTGTACATCTAACAATGTTAAAATTAAGTGGTTAAAAAAATTCTTAACCATATTTATTTGTTTATTCTTAAGTAAAATTATTTTTCAGCTGACAAGTTCTTCCCATAACTTAGTGTTATTTTTCTGTGTTGTGTGTTGACACTATAAAATATATTCGACTTTCCCCTGTGTCCATTTCTTCAGTGTTTTATGAGAGATGTGTTTGTGTGTATGCATATTTGTACAATTGTTCATTGATAATTGTTATTATGAATGACATCTAATGAAGCTTTGATGTTTTGTACAGTGAATTATGTAGCCTGAAAGAAATGCCTTTTATCATTTTTTGGAAGAGAATTTTAAATTTTTAGTTTCTTTGAAGTTATGATAAAATGTTTTTACCCTTACTTTCTTATAGAGCACTGTGTCACAATTGCAATACCAAAGAAAAGGCAGCTTTTAGTGGAAAGGTTATTTGTGTTAAATGTCGGTGAGTACATTAAGTGTCTGCAGTGAAAACAATGTACATTTGTTACTGAAATGACAGTTCTGTTTTTCTATCATTTAAGCAAACCAACTAATTTTTATTCAGCTTAAAGAAAAAGTTTTGAAAATGTTTTAGTTTATAAAGCTCAAATAAAATAATTTTTATAATTTTCAAAAGTATTTTGTTCAATGCAGTAAGTTTTGTACAGATTTTTGTCAAAAAATGTATAAAAATAAGTAATTCGATGGATTTTCAATGTGAACCTGTTACTTTTATAACAAACTCCTGTTGGCTTTTGTCACTGGACCATTCTGGCTTATTTGCAAGTATGGTGGGGATTTCCTATATATACTTAACAGTGAAAGTTCCTGTCTTAGTTCTCAATCTCTCTATGAAAACACCATACATGTAAAGAAAACAGCTTTCAGATTCAGGGCATAAAAATTCACTTTTGAAAATTTATGTTGAGCATTCTTAGGTGTTACAATTATGAAGGTATATCTATCTATTACACAAAAGTGTGGTAGGAAAATTGTTCTTATTACCTCCATCATTAGACCTTCTGTTCCTGAATTTTACTTGCTTCATCTGATCGATGCTCAGTTCGAGGCCTGTTACTTCGTTGTTAAGTCTGTTATTCTGTTCTATCTTCCTTTGAGGAGAATAAGATTTCTTTCTCATCACACATCCATTCAAGGGAAATAGTTAATCTAAAGCATATAAAACTGTGAAACAAAACATTTTACTCTTATCTTCTGTGTCCAACTATATTGAACTGAAATGGTCTGTTGGTATGTTCTTAACTATGCATTTTCTGAAATGGATAAAGTTTGATGGTTTTCTGATTATGTTGTGTGCAATGCATAAAGAGCAACTGTCTGTATATTGTCTATGGCTCTTTACTTATTTTTGACTGATCCATCTAGCCACCCACCCATCCATTCATAAATTCATCTTTTTCCACTAATTACTCAGAATTGTTTTGTTTGACATTTACATGTTCTTCCTGCACTGCTATAAATTTCTTACAAGCTGGATGGTGTAAAACTTGGGCAAGCCTCTGTAGACAGCTAGGTTACTGTCTTGCAGACACAAGTGAATAGTTGGTATGAAAAGGAATGTTCAGGCAATATTATTCTGATATTTCAATTTAAGGAAAGAATCATGTATATCTGTTCTATGAATGCTAAGTGTATGCTCCTATCCTTTTGTTTTGGATTTTATAGCCTTCATCTGCCAGGTATGGTTTTGATGTTCCCACCTTTTTCAGAGTTGATGGGGTTGGCCTGCCAGCTATTCATGTTGTCTTCCTCTTTTAAGTTTTTTGAATACAAGTGTTTTTTGTTGTAAATGTGTACTAAAATGCCCACTTGTGCATTTTGTAATAATGGGTAGAAAATCCAGTGTAGAGCATTTGTATTTTGGTATTTATTGTAACTACTGGCACATCTAGGTGATATTATAGTTAGGAAATCCAGTGTAGAGTGTTTGTATTTTTGTATATGCCATTGTGACCAATGACACGTCCATGGTATATTACAGTTAGTAACTCTAATGTAAAATATTTGTATTTTGGTATCTATGTGTTATTATCACTAGCACATGTAGTTTATTGAAAAATTATAAGTAATTAAAATGACTGAACATGATTTCTCCACAAGGGGGCAGATGGTTTCATAAAATATTAATTGAAAAATATTCTTATTTTAAAATTTATTAGTAGAGTTAAATAAATTTAAGTTTTCAGTTTACACTGTTTTCTGTTTCAATTTAAGATCATGACTTTTTAAGGAGTTTTAAAAGTATGTAATATATATGTGATATAAAATGAAAAGAAATATAAACATTTTGCTTAGGCTTATATTTATTTTGATGCTATTTACTATCTCAATCATTTAAGTTGTATTTGAATACCAGAGTTGACTCTATTGTGTTTGTAATATGATATTCAGTCTTTATTTTCATGTGTTTATTTTTACTTTATTCAGTGGTGTTATAGATGAAGATCCATTACGAATATCAGATGAGACTTACCATCCATATCATTTTAACTGTTCCAAATGTGGGTAAGTACAAGGTTTTTAATCTTCTGAACTTTGTGTGTGTGTGTGTGTGTGTGTGTGTTTGAGGAGAGATATACAACAAAGATCTTATGACTTTTCTAAGTGTAATATATTTGAACCTGTTACCTGATAAAAAGTTATTTCACAAGTGAAGATACTATCTACACATGTGGTCTTAGAAATACTTATGAGATTTCATTACTAAAAGTTGTATATTTAATTTCATATTTTACTATATTTGCATATAGTATGATGTAATTTGAATGTTTTAATTAGTAAATCCATTGCAAGATCTTTCTATTTTATTATGATTACTAACATATCCTGGTGTATTATAGTTATAAAATCAAGTATTTGTATTTTGGTATTTCATTGTTATGTTATTTCTTTTTCTGTTATTCAAACATGATTATTCAGTTATGTCAACTTTTCTCAACAGAATTTTATTACCATTTAAAAAATGAATCTTAATTGTGTGCAAAATGAGTAAGTTCTTATTTTATACAGTTTTGTAGTTTCTCCTTATCATAAGCATTTTCCTCCTTGCATTTATAGTAATATTGGTAATTTGAGTTTCTAACTTGTATGAAATCATAAACTGTGTACTTGAACAAACATCACAAACATCAAATTTGAACCAAAACTGCATTTAATGTATAAAAAATTGATATTTAGGATTTTTTTTGTATTATTTTGTATTTTGTATTATTTACTTTTAAATTGAGAAATTAACGTATGATACTAAAATATAAAACATAACCTACACTTTGATGCCAGACTTATTGACATACAGTGATAAAATTGCATTTCAGTAAAATATTGAATGTAAGTCTACAAAAGTGACAATGTGCTCACTGACCTCTACTCAAACCAAAATCTTTCTAGTAGAGTTAACCAGACTTGTATGATGTATGTAAACTAGCTGGAAAAGTTCAACTTAAAACCTCACTCAGTATACATAAGCTAATAGCAAATCTTACAAAAAATTCAACCATGGAGACCTGCAAAGCTTGTAATTGAAAGTGGCTCTATTTGAAATTATAGGTTTAATTGAACAAACACTGATAAATCTTTGGAAGTTCAATAAACTACTAGGAAAGGAACCATATGGTACAATAAAAAAAGTATGTTTTTATATAAAAGAAATTTATATAAGGGTAGAATGTTTAGTAAAAGGGATAAATACACATTTGAAATGTTGAAATTCAATTAAGAAAACTTGTAGAAACCAAATAAAGCAAGAAAAAATGTTTCTGAATGCCTATAAAAAATTTACTGCACATTTTAAAGTGTTAGTTCTATTTACAATTTTATTTACTTGTTCATTTTTTTTTATTCACAAAAATCACTTTACTATATACCAGTATTTTAATGAAGGTAACGTATAGGTGTGATGAATGAGTTAATTGCCTGTATGAAGAGTTACTGAATCCAAGCTCTTTCTTTTGATATTTCAGAGTAGAATTGACATCAGATGCCGAATGGTAAAGAAAGAGCTGTACTGTTTCGTTGTCATGACACCATGGGAATACCCATCTGTGGTGCCTGTCATCGACCAATAGAAGAGAGAGTTGTGCATGCTTTGGGAAAACAATGGCATGTTGAGTAAGATGTCTTTATCAACCGTATATGAAGTTTAGTGTGACTTCATCATTTAAATACATGTTGTGATAGTTTCCAAAGTATGATATTCCATCCTGCAAGGATTTTGCCTTGAACTGTTGGCATTGTAAGGCTTAGTTCTTTGTTTCTTGTCATTATTTCTGTTGTTATATTAGACTCTCGTGGAAGTAAGTTTAAAGCAATTTTAATATTAGGCAGTGTATTTTAATTTTATATAATTGGTTATTTGAAGATAAACCTGAATTGTTTGCATAGTTTGTTTTTTTAATTGGATGTGAATCTAGTTGGAAGTAAAATGAGGTTGGTATTACAGTAAGAAAAAAATTGTGTGGACTTGTTTAGCACAATTTTATTTCATATGTAACAAGAAGAATTTTTTCTAATTCTAAAGTATCATACGTTGATACAAAGCACTGTTTTAATAAACACAACAATCAGATAATGTAATTTAAAGTAGATGTATTTAATTTTTCCTTCAACAGCAAAGGCTAAAATCTTAGCCATACATGAGAATGACAGAATATAGCTCAGTGAAAGAACAAAAAATAAAGTCTCTACACATTAAATATCAGTTTTTTCTAATTCTAAATTCTAATTCTGGTATCATCGTTGATAAAAGCACTGTTTTAATAAACACTTAATCAAATAATGTAATTTAAAGTAAAGATTATTTAATTTTTTTCCTTCAACAGCTATGAGGCTAATTCTTAGCCATACATAG
>NC_134831.1:103754523-103812367 GCF_004210375.1 Tachypleus tridentatus
ATTTAAGACCATACCAAAAAAAACTAAACAGGGTGGGAAATGCCCAACAAGAGGTCTCAGTAGTGAGTTGCACACAGTCATTACAATAACTGCAAAAATTCACTTTGGCATGGCTCATATAAGCGCTTGCAGAAGGTGGCTGGAATGTCATTCCAAGTGGTGAAGATGGCTTCACGAAGATCATGCACTGTTTGGAATTGACGTCCATTATACTATTACTACCTTTGCCATCCACTCCCAAACATTTTAAATGGAGTTCAGCTCGGTAACATAGATGGTCCAAACGAATCACATTATTTGCCATGAAAAGTCCTTTGTCCTGCAGGCTGGATTGCAGTGTTGTCCTGCTGAAAGATCCAATCATTTCCACACAAGTGAGGGCTTTCAGTCAATAAGGATGCTCTCTTCAACATGCCAATGTAGTCAGTTGCTGTTTGACGCCCCTGCACAACCTGAAGCTCCATTGTTCCATGAAGGAGAAAGCACCCCAGATCATGATGTAAACCTCCTCCATTGTATTGTGTAGAAAGTGGCTCCAGTAGGATATCCCCATCGCGTCAGTAACATTGGAAACCATCTGGACCATCCAAGTTAAATTTTTTTCATCAGAGAACAAAACCTTCTTCACTTTGCATCCCCATGTTTAAAATTTCTCAGCAAAATTTAATAGAGCTGTTTGCGTGGTATGGAAGGAGATGTGGCCTTTGGAAGACTTGTGTTTTAAAGCTTTTCTTTCATAGATGCCGCCTTATTGTTCTTGAGCTGCATTCTGGCGTCCAGAAGGGCCTTAATCTGTCCAACGATCAAATGGTGTCTTGCTGGATAACCCTAAATTCTCCTGCTCAATGCCGGTGAAATTTTCTTTGGGCCAATCACTTGAAATTCTCATCCATATCCCTCAGGGTCTTTTAAGAAATTTGCAACAGCAGTTTTACTGTGCCCAATCTCACCAGCTATGGCATGCTGAGAGACCTTGCTTTTGCAGCTTGACACCTTACCACATTCAATCAGTCAACCTTTAGCCTTTGCCATGTTTTTTACCCAATGCAACACAGGAGATATCAGTGGAGATGCTGACAACGCCAATGCTTGAACACAAATGACTAAATTTCGCTACATGTTTACCGATTAACACTTTGTTTCAGTATGGTCTTAAACTTTGACTAGCTAGTATTTAGGCTATATCATAGTGTTCACATTTTCCCTATTAAATGCTAAAGTTTTTATTTTATTTTCCCTTTCTTATTGTCATCTTTGAAGCTCTACTTAATTAAGTTGTTGAGCCTAACAACACAAAATGCATATTTTTTTTCTTTATGTTCATTGGCCTTAAAATTGGCCAGCAGTGTACTATGTTTTTTTCAAAATATAATATGAAAAATGTCACACCAATGATGAATGAATTATTGGTAATCCACTAGTGATTGCTGTTCAGGCCATAATGCCTGAAAAGCTGTTTAGATGAATTTGTAACCTTAGAAAAAACTAAAATTAAAGACACCACACCCTTTAGATTTTATAGGATTTTAACATAAGAAAATCTATATTATTTATTTATCATTTCACAGTATACATGATCATTCGCCATTTAGAAAATGTTGTTATAGTGATAGACCCACAAACCTTCACATCAAACTTGTCAAAGATACATCCATCTACAGGAGTGAATTGGTGGTTATTAGAAATATAAAATGCCCATATGAAAACCACAAAATGCAAACTTACTTTGGTGAGTTTTCCATCACAGAATGAACAGCTAAAGTGGTTGATACACCAGGTTTTTTTTGAAAAAACTGTTATAGCTAAGAACAAAACAGAAATAGTAGAAAATATCATTAGGTCTGAGCTAGAATATTATAAACTATTACAATGTATTTTGTAGAACAAAATATTGTGCATTTCAGAACCACTTTATTATCATTACACATTTTGTGACATTTATACATTTTAAAATGTCATAAATGTATTACTCAAACACAAATATGTACAACAAAAACTCCATTTATTCCTATCCATACAGTTGAACAATTAATGATCCCTTAGATAACTGAAATCAACTGACACTGTTAGAAATTCTTTATAAGTGCTTGTTATCTCTAATAATAAATGCATGCATTATTGAATTACACTGTAAACAAAATTTTTTACTTTTTCTTGTTCCTGCAGAAAGTGTTATTTTCCACTTGCTTATGCCTAAAGTAAATGAGAAAAGACCTATTTTTTCTTCAACTTTGCTTTGTGACCAGAGTAATGAAATTTTCAAATTTACCCATTTTCCAGAACATTCCAGGTAGAGATGTTGAGTAGCTGATAAAACATTTTCTCAAACTTATGAGAATTTTCAAGAACCTTTAGAATTTTCTAAAAAATTCCACAGTAATGTATATATACAGGAGCTCACCACTCACCACTTCAGTTTAGTTCTAGCTGCCTAAGTAAACATATAGACCTATCTTGATAGAAGCTGCAAGCATTCTCCAGATGCATTCATGTATGTGGCCAATTTATCAAGACAAGATCAAAACAGTTCTCTGAGACAGCACTTGCTGAAATGTATGAAGCCTACAAGGCATATTTCAGCATGTCTCGCGAGGATCAAGACAAACCCTGGGCACCTCATTTTACCGGCGCGAGCACTGCAAAACTCTAGAAGGTAAGACAAACAATTTTGCTTACTTGAATAGCAAGATTTTATACGGGTGTTCAGAAAGTCACTGTGCAGTCTTGTAATCATATTTTATTCAGTCTATTTCAACCCAGCAACTGATAAAGGTGTTTAGAAACAAAATAAGGCTCCAGGCCTGTATTGATGATAACAGGGTCACTTTCAACATTGTTTATAATTGTCATTCATATTTACTCTCCTGTATTCTATATTGAAACATGTTTGTTAATAAAATATATAAGTGACTTTCTGAACACCCTGTATTATACACATCTTAGACCTTTTAAAATTTAAATTTTTTTTTTTATTTCCAATAGTATAGATAAAATATCACAATATATTTTGTAACCTAACCCACATTGAATAGTTGTGAATGAAATAAATTTATCTGTGATAATTTTATTTTGCTTTGCAGGATGGTACAGAGGGGAAAAGAGAGCCATGAAATTCACTATTCCAAGAATTTGGAGTGAACCCACTGACCACTCAAGCAATTGTTACAATTGTTACTTTTTGGTGGACCCTTCCAAATGTCGGGCTTGCAAAATGCATCTTCTATCATGTATCCAGACTTTCCATCATCCATTGCCCCAGTGCTACACTGCCCTGAGCTCCCTGTACCCACTCTGCCAGAGAGAAAGCAGCCATCCTCAGAAGAGAGCAACAAATCAGAGGAGGAGGTAGACGTTGAATATCCAGATTACAATTTCAGATGGCCTGGTGAGAGAAAACCTGTACAACCCCAACCAAAGACATCTCAATGACTTGATCAGAGAGGAGCATATAACAAAAAAAACATGATGGGAGACTATTTAGGGCTGATACGTGAAAGTGATTTACATTACAGTTTCAAATCTCAAAAAACTACTCACTTTTAAGCATTTTTGTATAACTTTAGTGCAAATACATGTAAATCTTGATTCATATGTTGTTGTATTCAGACCTTATGTAAATGAAAATGCATTTGCTTTTTTACATAGAAAATAGGTTAATTTCTAAATTTCTTTATCCAGGTCACAAAAGCAAAGTTTAAAGGAAATAATGGCCATTTTGTACTTTACAACAAAAGCAATTACAAAATAGCACATACTATCTAGGATAAAAATTTTATTCTGAAAGTGTTACACATGTAGCACATTAGCCTAGGAATTACCATTTGTACTTATTCAAACAATAACATGTTTCCAACATTTCATTACTTGAGTCACTATGCAAGAAGGCTACCCTCCTCATCGATGAATTGCTACTTTCACTGATTATGTCATCACATACCATCACAGTTCATGTTAGATGTACAATTTTGTGGTAGGATTTGATACTAATGGTATGCAAATATTATTGATGTATGCAGAGATGCTATTACATATGAGAAGGTGAGGTATCGCCTGAGAAGATAAACTCTTTGTTAGTTAAAACTCTCAAGATACAACAGCACAATATGCTCAAAATAAAAATAATAAAATGTTTCATATATTTTTACAACTTAATACATGCAGTTCTAATTCTACTTGAATGAATCTTTGATTGTGCATCTGCAGTCTATAATATTGCTTTATTTCATATTCAAAAAATTAACAGTTAGTTTTGCTGAAGATGTTTTGGTTTCAAAACTTGTGAAAATCTTTCTTTCTATCCTAAACATATATATTTAGGTTTCAGTACATATAATACATGTGAAATATGTAATGACTGCCTAATGGAATGACTAGTATAATATGTAATTTAGCAGTCTAAGAAGAATGTTTACTTTCAGGTTTCTCCTTAAAATTTATTTTCACAAAGTAGATATAAGAAAGCTACTATGCAAAATACAACTATTTATCAAAATATTTTACCCACAGGTCTTGTAATTATGTAATTTAAAAACTAAGCCTACACATCAGGCCACTATATTTTAAATATAGAGTAGTATTACTTTATACATATGTATCATATATATAAATATGTAGAAAGAATAATTAGAAAAACAATAAAATTGTAGCAAAGACCATGTACAAGTTTTTTGTCTGCATGTTTCTTTCAGTTAAGCACAAAGCTACACAAACCCAGTTTCTAGCATTATAAGTTTGCAATCATACTGATGTGCCCAGGGTGGGGTGGGGGGGTTTAAAGTTAAAGAGGTGAGACATACTGTCACAACTGAGGTTTCACATTAATTTTATAATAAAGAATTATAAAATCTATTAGCTTACCTGTACTTTGTGAATTTATTTTAAAAAATTCCCATGTAATCTAAAAATAATAGTGTGATTCATCTCTAATATCTTGTGTAAAATAGCACATTTTTCTTTACATGTAGTGAATGTTGAATGAGCATCATTATTTTTGATCAATCATAGATCATAACTAAAAATATAAACACTTACTAATGAGCATAACTAACTAAAGAAGAGTTAGAGTTTACAATAATGTATTTAGAATAAAATCCAATCCAAAATAAACAATCATGTCTATGTTATGTTAAACAGCTTAATTATCTCGACATTTGGTGAAGCCATATACTTATTTTTGCAGACTGCACATCATTCAGACCATAAATAAGCCATTCTATTGTAATATTATAACATATAATCACAGGTAACCCTAGTAAATTAAAGTTATAATTAAGTTTTTTACTAATTTGAAAGTAAAACAATTGCATACACAAATTTTTCTTTTCCTAACAAATGATTAATGGATTCCACTCTAAAAACACCCAATATTGTATTAAGTTCTTCTGTTTCATATTTTTCACTGCCAACAAGTGTAAAAATGTTTTTGTTTTTTTAAGTAAACATTTTAATGTGATACTGCAACAAAATATTTTCTTCAAGTAGTACCAGTACCAATACTTACATGGCTAATTTACTTACCTATCAAAAAATGATTTAACAGGTCACAAACAGACAAGTTATTCTACCCTAATCACTATTTTTGATAAACAACACATACCAGTTCCTTTAATAACTAAATTGTATTCTTATATTACGGATATAACTGTCTTTATATGTCATATTACAATCTGTAATTGTTATTAACAATGTAACAAACAACTTCATCAACTTTTCAATAAATAAAACCAAAAAAAACGTTTTACCTCTACTCTTTTCTATTTATCTACTCACTGGACTGCTACCATACTGATGTCAACTATTTTTTATTTTTTTAACAATCTCTACATATTCTTCAGTAAAGACAAATAAAAGACTGCATAGTGTTGTAAAATTACATATTAAATTGCAAACAAAATCTAGACTTACCATCACCTAATATTACATTATTGCAAACAAAACAAAGGTTTCCAAACAGCTGATGATAATGTGTTTCACAGTCGCAAGGCCTCTTTTTCATAGTGACGATGACCCAAAAAATGTTTCTCACACTTGGCACATACAAAATGCTGAAATTGAAAAAGGCCATTTACAGTCTCTCTTTAAGAGTGAAATTAATATTACTCAACACTCAGAACAACAAGATCTGTCTGAGAAATAAAAGTTTTACCATTACACTTTACCTGTTGAACAAAGTTTGTTTTTTTTCTCATCAATTGTTCTATTTCTAGACAAACACTTCTAGTAAATTTCTACAGAACTGAGCAAATTCCTGAAAATTCTGAGCTGTGGAAGTCTAGCAATAGACACAAACATTTAAAAAATGCATATCTCTAAGCCTCAAACCTATTTAATACATACAGCTAAATGTACTTCCACAGGGTCCCTGAAAGCATTATGTTTTAAGAGTAAATAAACCAAAATTAAGAGTAATAAATATTTTACTTTTGCTTTTGAAGTTCATATGTCATCCTGTGTTGTAGCCTGAAAAGCATAATTCTTTCTCATGATTCATGGTAAGTACATATTTTATTAATACCACAGCAGTACAAACTACAACATTTAGCATCCCTTATGTGATTCCATTTTAGTGTCTGTTGACTGACAGGTAACACACTACTACACAGTGGTGCAAGTGGTTAAGATAGGAAACCCATCCATGTGACCATCCCCCTTTTGAAGATAATATGCATATGCCTTTAGTTTACAATCTAGTAAAAAATATTTAAATTAACACAACAAATATTATTATACTGTTTTTTTCTACAGAATAGAAGCCCAGACTGCTAGCTCTAGAAAGATTAGATAAACTATTTTATATACATATTACATCACTTTAATTTGTGGCAATATTAATGAAAACCATGATTTTTGTTTATCAGTTTATATGTTACAGAGTATTGAGTTCACTTATTACATCAAAGTAAAATCCTACATTACATTCAGCTTTTGCCACCACAACTGAGCCCTAATGGCATTACATTGATTGTGTTCATTTAATGAATAAAACCAAAATCCTAAACCACTTCTTTCCCTGATGACAGCTGGAGGAAAATTTTTTATTCCAAAGGTGCTTAGGATAAAAGGATCGAAGTTAGAAGTAGCTAAATATGTTTTATCTTCTGCAAACAATGATAAAATAATTTATTGAAGGTGCAGAAATAACATACCTTTTCCATTAGATGTTACAACTCATAATGTCAGACAGATGTTTTAATGAAGAACATGTTAGCTACAATCTCTAAGGATAGGATGTGAAAATGCAGTGGCTACAAAATATCAACAAGGAAAGTGTTACAAATGTCTGAAAAAACAAATGGTAACCCAGTGGTGTTTAACTGAATTTAACCTGAGTATTGCTGTAAACAAAGTTTAAACCGTAGCAAGAAATAATCTATTTTAACAAATTTTCAGCTGTATCACAGCTGTGTAGTTTAACCCAAATGGGCAAATGTGTGTGATCCCTTTAACTTAGAATGGCCCAAATCTCATAGTTAAGGTTTTATGAAGTTTTGTTTGCTGGTTTTATCGCAACCGCCTACTCAAATATATGACTTGGAAATAACGGCAGTTCACCTACTTAAGGGAAGCCCAGCATCTGATTCTGATTCCATGCAATACAGCCTATACAGCCATTTATTATAATGTTCTATTTATAAAATATAAACAATCTGATACATACCATCTGGAAATTTATGAGTGTTAAGAAGTCATGGTTTTTGTATATAAAACCATCAGGATGATTTTGTCTATGTATATATATTTAATACAGCCATAATACAAGTTAATCAATTAATGTACCACTGTTTATCATGTAATTACACTCATTCCAACCTAACACACAATAAATGAAAAATGTTCTATCATGTTTATTAAATATAACCATCAACAATGGCTTAAAATCATTATACATCATCATAATAATTTCAAAGAATCCAGGTGGTGAGGATGCTGCAGAGATTGCGCAACATCAATAGTGCCAAATGTTCATACAGATTTATCTTAAAATTTCACCAACTGACCTGAGGAAAATTTACAACCTGAGGCCACGTGGGAATATTTTAATTAAATTCTTTCACAGTATTCAAAAATAGTTTCATTACAAGTGGCTTAGATTTAGTTTCATAAACTGCTGTAAAGCAAAATATACCATATAGATTACAAAATTTAATCCATTTCAAAGGTATTTGCTGTTTTTTAACTTTTTAATCAGCAGATATATCCTGAACAGAATCCTGAATAAAACTGATATTTGATGTTTAATGTAGAGATTATTCTTGTTCTTTCACTGAGCTATATTCTGTCATTCTCATGTATGGCTAAGATTTTAGCCTTTAGCTGTTGAAGGAAAAATTAAATACATCTACTTTTAAATTACATTATCTGATTGTTGTGTTTATTAAAACAGTGCTTTGTATCAACGTATGATACTTTAGAATTAGAAAAAATTCTTCTTACATATGAAATAAAATTGTGCTAAACAAGTCCACACAATTTTTTTACTGTAATACCAACCTCATTTTACTTCCAACTAGATTCACATCCAATTAAAAAATCAACTATGTTCCAATTCAGTTTATATATTATAAAATTAAAATACACTGCCTAATATTAAAATTGCTTTAAACTTACTTCCTAGAGTCTAATATAACAACAGAAATAATGACAAGAAACAAAGAACTAAGCCTTACAATGCCAACAGTTCAAGGCAAAATCCCTTGCAGGATGGAATATCATACTTTGGAAACTATCACAACATGTATTTAAAATGATGAAGTCACTAAACTTCATATAATGGTTGATAAAGACATATTTATCAACATGCCATTGTTTCCCCAGCATGCACAACTCTCTTCTATTGGTCGATGACAGGCACCACAGATGGGTATTCCCATGGTGTCATGACATAATCCAGTACAGCTCTCTTTACCATTCGGCATCTGATGTCAATTCTCTCTGAAATATCAAAAGAAAGAGCTTTGATTCAGTAACTCTTCATACAGCAATTAACTCATTCATCACACCTATCGTGCTATTCTTCATTAAAATACTCTGGTATATAGTAAAGTGATTTTTGTGAATAAAAAAAATGAACAAGTAAATAAAATTGTAAATAGAACTAACACTTTAAAATGTGCAGTAAATTTTTATAGGCATTCAGAAACATTTTTCTTGCTTTATTTGGTTTCTACAAGTTTTCTTAATTGAATTTCAACATTTCAAATGTGTATTTATCCCTTTACTAAACATTCTACCCTTATATAAATTTCTTTTTATAAAAACATACTTTTTTTATTGTACCATATGGTTCCTTTCCTAGTAGTTTATTAAACTCCAAAGATTTATCAGTGTTTGTTCAATTCAAACCTATAATTTCCAAATTTCCACTTTCAATTACAAGCTTTGCAGGTCTCCATGGTTGAATTTTTTGTAAGATTTGCTATTAGCTTATGTATACTGAGTGAGGTTTTAAGTTGAACTTTTCCAGCTAGTTTACATACATCATACAAGTCTGGTTAACTCTACTAGAAAGATTTTGGTTTGAGTAGAGGTCAGTGAGCACATTGTCACTGTCACTTGTAGACTTACATTCAATATTTTACTGAAATGCAATTTTATCACTGTATGTCAATAAGTCTGGCATCAAAGTGTAGGTTATGTTTTATATTTTAGTATCATACGTTAATTTCTCAATTTAAAAGTAAATAATACAAAATACAAAATAATACAAAAAAAAATCCTAAATATCAATTTTTTATACATTAAATGCAGTTTTGGTTCAAATTTGATGTTTGTGATGTTTGTTCAAGTACACAGTTTATGATTTCATACAAGTTAGAAACTCAAATTACCAATATTACTATAAATGCAAGGAGGAAAATGCTTATGATAAGGAGAAACTACAAAACTGTATAAAATAAGAACTTACTCATTTTGCACACAATTAAGATTCATTTTTTAAATGGTAATAAAATTCTGTTGAGAAAAGTTGACATAACTGAATAATCATGTTTGAATAACAGAAGAAAATAACATAACAATGAAATACCAAAATACAAATACTTGATTTTATAACTATAATACACCAGGATATGTTAGTAATCATAATAAAATAGAAAGATCTTGCAATGGATTTACTAATTAGAAACAATTCACACACTTATCATCATACATCAAGTATGCAAATATAGTAAAATATGAAATTAAATATACAACTTTTAGTAATGAAATTCTTCATAAGTGGATTTCTAAGACCACATGTGTAGATAGTATCTTCACTTGTGAAATAACTTTATCAGGTAACAGGTTCAAATATATTACACTTAGAAAAGTCATAAGATCTTTGTTGTTGTATATCTCTCACAAACACACACACACACAACACACACAGCACAGTTCAGAAGATTAAAACCTTGTACTTACCCACATTTGGAACAGTTAAAATGATATGGATGGTAAGTCTCATCTGATATCTGTAATGGATCTTCATCTATAACACCACTGAATAAAGTAAAAATAAACACATGAAAATAAAGACTGAATATCATATTACAACACAATAGAGTCAACTCTGGTATTCAAATACAACTTAAATGATTGAGATAGTAAATAGCATCAAAATAAATATAAGCCTAAGCAAAATGTTTATATTTCTTTTCATTTTATATCACATATATATTACATACTTTTAAAACTCCTTAAAAAGTCATGATCTTAAATTGAAACAGAAAACAGTGTAAACTGAAAACTTAAATTTATTTAACTCTACTAATAAATTTTAAAATAAGAATATTTTTCAATTAATATTTTATGAAACCATCTGCCCCCTTGTGGAGAAATCATGTTCAGTCATTTTAATTACTTATAATTTTTCAATAAACTACATGTGCTAGTGATAATAACACATAGATACCAAAATACAAATATTTTACATTAGAGTTACTAACTGTAATATACCATGGACGTCATTGGTCACAATGGCATATACAATGTATACAAACACTCTACACTGGATTTCCTAACTATAATATCACCTAGATGTGCCAGTAGTTACAATAAATACCAAAATACAAATGCTCTACACTGGATTTTCTACCCATTATTACAAAATGCACAAGTGGGCATTTTAGTACACATTTTACAACAAAAACACTTGTATTCAAAAAACTTAAAAGAGGAAGACAACATGAATAGCTGGCAGGCCAACCCCATCAACTCTGAAAAAGGTGGGAACATCAAAACCATACCTGGCAGATGGAGGCTATAAAACCCAAAACAAAAGGATAGGAGCGTACACTTAGCATTCATAGAACAGATATACATGATTCTTTCCTTAAATTGAAATATCAGAATAATATTGCCTGAACATTCCTTTTCATACCAACTATTCACTTGTGTCTGCAAGACAGTAACCTAGCTGTCTACAGAGGTTTGCCCAAGTTTTACACCATCCAGCTTGTAAGAAATTTATAGCAGTGCAGGAAGAACATGTAAATGTCAAACAAAACAATTCTGGAGTAATTAGTGGAAAAAAGATGAATTTATGAATGGATGGGTGGGTGGCTAGATGGATCAGTCAAAAATAAGTAAAGAGCCATAGACAATATACAGACAGTTGCTCTTTATGCATTGCACACAACATAATCAGAAAACCATCAAACTTTATCCATTTCAGAAAATGCATAGTTCATACCAACAGACCATTTCAGTTCAATATAGTTGGACACAGAAGATAAGAGTAAAATGTTTTGTTTCACAGTTTTATATGCTTTAGATTAACTATTTCCCTTGAATGGATGTGTGATGAGAAAGAAATCTTATTCTCCTCAAAGGAAGATAGAACAGAATAACAGACTTAACAACGAAGTAACAGGCCTCGAACTGAGCATCGATCAGATGAAGCAAGTAAAATTCAGGAACAGAAGGTCTAATGATGGAGGTAACAAGAACAATTTTCCAACCACACTTTTGTGTAATAGATAGATATACCTTCATAATTGTAACACCTAAGAATGCTCAACATAAATTTTCAAAAGTGAATTTTATGCCCTGAATCTGAAAGCTGTTTTCTTTACATGTATGGTGTTTTCACAGAGAGATTGAGAACTAAGACAGGAACTTTCACTGTTAAGTATGTATAGGAAATCCCACCATACTTGCAAATAAGCCAGAATGGTCCAGTGAAAAAGCCAACAGGAGTTTGTTATAAAAGTAAAAGGTTCACATTGAAAATCCATCAATTACTTATTTTATACATTTTTGACAAAAAATCTGTACAAAACTTACTGCATTGAACAAAATACTTTTGAAAATTATAAAAATTATTTTATTTGAGCTTTATAAACTAAAACATTTTCAAAACTTTTTCTTTAAGCTGAATAAAAATTAGTTGGTTTGCTTAAATGATAGAAAAACAGAACTGTCATTTCAGTAACAAATGTACATTGTTTTCACTGCAGACACTTAATGTACTCACCGACATTTAACACAAATAACCTTCCACTAAAAGCTGCCTTTTCTTTGGTATTGCAATCATGACACAGTGCTCTATAAGAAAGTAAGGGTAAAAACATTTTATCATAACTTCAAAGAAACTAAAAATTTAAAATTCTCTTCCAAAAAATGATAAAAGGCATTTCTTTCAGGCTACATAATTCACTGTACAAAACATCAAAGCTTCATTAGATGTCATTCATAATAACAATTATCAATGAACAATTGTACAAATATGCATACACACAAACACATCTCTCATAAAACACTGAAGAAATGGACACAGGGGAAAGTCGAATATATTTTATAGTGTCAACACACAACACAGAAAAATAACACTAAGTTATGGGAAGAACTTGTCAGCTGAAAAATAATTTTACTTAAGAATAAACAAATAAATATGGTTAAGAATTTTTTTAACCACTTAATTTTAACATTGTTAGATGTACAACTTTACAACTGGTGACAAAACTTGTCACCAGAGAATGCTAGGAATACAAATCCAAAGTACATTAAATATGTAAAGATTTTGAATAAGTGCATCTTTATTTTATAACTTATACAGGCATAGTATAGAAAAAACAGCAGAGTAAAATGCTATAAGTGTGGACAGTAACTAGCAAACCACAACAAGGAAAATGCAAGCTTGGTATGTTGAGAAAATTCCAATAGTTAAATAAAATGAAGGACAAAAGGAACCAATATCACAAAAAAAAGGCAATTAATGGAACAGTGAGAAACTGTTACAGTCTGGCATTACAAGTTAATTGTCTTAGACAATTTCACCAAAATATTAGACAATGGAAAGAAACAAGGTCTGTAAAACCCAAAACAAAGTGGACTTTGGTTACAGTCTAATGGAATAATCCATTTGTTGCTAGAAGATCTCAGATTTAATACTTCTAACTTTCAATTTAGTGCGTATATCTTCATAAAATTTAGTAGTGTCTTTAGGCTGACAATGTAATTCTTTCACATACAAAAAAAAATCATATATTTAGTGAAATATTTCTAATAAAATAAATATTTGTCCATGAATATTTTGAGTATTTGTTTTAAGTAGTCTGTATGAAAAGTAATTTTCATATTAAAATTAAAAATACTTTTCCTCATCTCAAATTTCCTTTCTATAATCCCTTAAACCTCCCTAAATACATTTCAAGTTTTTTTTCAGTAAAACTTTATATTTTACCTGTTATTTTCTCTATCCTATCTATATACATAGTCAATTTGACCAACCTCAATTATTTAAAAAAATTAAAAATAACGCTTTTTTCGTTTTTGAATGATTAAGTAATAACATGAAACTACGTTCATTTAAGTAGCTTTAAGGTCATAACAGTTATACACCTCTTTATAATTAAATTGTATTGTTTTATTAACCTTTTGATTGCCTTTTTAGCCATGTCTAACTAATATCCATGTCATTATAACTTGTAAATCACTCGAAGCACATACAATTCCCATAATGCTATTGAATTGCATTACACTCAAGTCACTACAAGTTGTTAGCATGTGTGTCTCACAAAACTTATATATTTAGTTTACCAATCTTAACTGAACTAAAAAGATCCCTACTTTAAATTTGTTACATTATAATAAATATAAAATAAACATTAAAAACAAAAAATAAAGTACTTACCAATCTTATTTTTTCTTGTTGTCGACTGTCAAAGACACTTAAGCCTATTTTTTTATACTAATGGTAGTAATGCACTAGATTTTTATTTAATTAAATAATGCACTAAAGAGCATAGACTAATAACATGCAAAAAGCAGACAATTTTCTCAAACACTCTCAATTTGTCTGGCTTTAAAACTAAGCAATAAGAGCTGTTACAAATAAATCAAGATAGCCATTATGATTCTCATGGTAACCAAACCTGTATTATAAAAGAAATTGATGCTCAGCTAATTAAAACATGATGTGATACACTGTGTCATTTGACAAATGAAAACCTCAACTTTTTATTGGTTATTAAATTAACAAATCCTGAAAGAGAAAATATGACAAGTAGATGTGACAAGAGGTCTAATTTTATATTTCAGAGCTCTGTAAAGAAACAAAATTGAAGGTTATAAAAAAACTGGTTTGTCTGAGCAATAAAAATTTTTTAGTGAATAATTTACATTTAATGTAATATTTTTTTCAAGTGGTGGTGGATAAAATAGAGAAGATAAGATACCTATGTAAAGAGAAATACCTAAGAGAAAATATTTCAGACTAAAGGAAATTCAGGATTTTTTTAAATATTGCATTGCAAAATTAAGAATTCAAAACTATCTATCTATTAAAATATGGATTATTAGATAAGATTTTATGGTATAATAATTGGTAGTTTAATAAAATTTTGAATATAGCATACTAAAACTGTGTGTTGTGCACAGTAAAGGATTCCTAAAGTGAGAAGGTTAAGAAGCTTATGAATTTTATATCATATTACACTTGTGCTGTAGTTCATGTACTAGAAACTTTCTAAAGATCCAAACAATAAAGAATTTTCCATATCTTGATCCTACATTTTTCTTTTAATTAAGGAAAAATATATGCAAATTTTAAATAATCATAAAATTCCAAGTTGGTCATTCGGTCTAAAGGCTTTCAAGCTTTGTTAACTCAGACAAATTAATCAACAGCAACCTGTAGATAATTACAAATGCTTAACTGTTTAACCATATGTACATGGATATGGATCAAAACATGCATGCCATGACTATTAACAAAATTCCATTCAACATCACTGTGTAAAATTATCAACTATTCATTTCACCCTATGATTGACTTAACAACAGTTTTGAAGAGAGTTAATGGTAAATAAAACAAATATATTGAAAACCTGTGGAAGACATTTGGAGGTTCTAAAAGTTATTCAACTACAATATTCAAGATTTATAAAGAACAAAAAATTTTTATTTTTCATTCTAATTTCTCAGAGTTTGACTTGTATATTTTACTAAAAGTTTCATGTTTTATGTATATATACTTAATAAATTTAGAATTATGGCTAACATTCCTTCACTAATACAAGGCTGGTTCAGTGGACATTTCATGCCAGACAATATGTATCAATGTGGCAAAAAGAGAGAACATGACATACCTCCCTGCATTACTAAAAAATCCTTGGTCTGACAGTGGAACTTGACACAGGTGGCAAAGAAAACAGTGAGGATGCCAGCTGTTCTTCAAAGCTTTAATAACACGTCCAGTAATGAATTCTCTGCATCTTCCACAACATGGTGCATATAGAACTTGGAAATCATATTCACAGTACTTTCTCCCATCAAACTGGAAAAAGAAAGTTTCAGACTTTTTATAATTTCTAATATATAGTGTGGTACGCTCTGTATTTCAGGTAAGCCTATACACATTGAATACTACACCATAACAAACTTCCACATTTTTTCTTGTTTATCAAACACATGTGTTATGTGAAATTGCTAGGTTTACTTTAACAGCTATAATTTCTGAAATTCACATATGTACATCAATGTAAGAGAGTTTGCAGTTTATTTACCTTTCAAAATGCTGTTACTTACCCAGAATTTGCACAACATAAAAACATTTTAATTACATTTATTAAAACATTAAATTTTCAATTTATATTTTATGAAATTCTTTTTATAATATATTTTTTACAAAACCACCTGATTTTAGAACTGTTCAGAATATTGACTCTTACCTATATCTTTTAAACAATTTAAGTTACCACTTTAAAAAGTATCATTAGATATTGAAAGTAGCAAATTATAAAATATTATATTTATCAAGATGGAATTTTCTTCATGACTGACCCAAATGAAAAAACTAAAAATAAAGAAAATATGTAATTATTCAGTATATGAGACGTAAATTCTGCTCGACACTAAACAGGTTCATACTTTCAAGATGTGTGCATATAAATTTAATCACTTCAGATCAAACCATTCATATTTATTCACCTACTCAACTCTAACTAGACTCCTATGGATAAACAATAAAACTGCATCTTGTGAATAAAACAAAATTTAAGTACAGTTATTAAACTTATGAGTGAAAATAACAAAACTGTAATACGATGTCAACAATACTATCTATATTTATCATTAATATCAAATTTTGTTCAGTACTGTGATCTTCAAATAACCTCCACTGATTTTTACTTAATGCATTGAGGAGAACTTAAAAAAAAAAACAGTATTTGTTTACTTACCTCAAAAAATATACCATTAGGAAAAGGTCTGAAGCATTGGCAACACCTATACATAATAATAAGTGAAGATTATTTATCAGTAGCATTTAGTTCTTTATAAGTGCATTAAAACAACTATACAACAATTAGTAAATGTTCCAAGACTGGCCATTCAAGAACTTAAAGTATTCAAACACCTTTACCATGTTATACATCCACTTATATAATATTTTTAGCAGTGATCTTTAGTTATGACATGAAAGAACACAACAGTCACTGAAAACTTCCTATGGTAATAAAAATTAGTTGTTCTGAGATGCATATCCTTACACTGATTACTGAAACTAAACCTTGCTTTATTATAAGCACGGAGTTAATACTTTCAGTGATCACTTCTCCATATTTATAATCTAGTCTACACATGAATATTTTGTGGTAAATTGAAGTACACATCCATCACTAAAAAAAGTGACTTAGGTTTTATAAAAATGCTATTTAATCAAATATAATTGTTTTGGGAGCTATTTCAGCAAACATATCGATATAATTTAAAATATTTTAACTAAGATATGCCATTGAAGGTTCTTAGTTGGGTTGATATTTGTTAACATTTTATTTACACTGATTTCAATTAAGATCAGCTTCTAGAATTTTGATCTGCTATAGAATGTTTTAGCTTATTTTTGCATTCTTTCTCTCCTCATACATGCTTTGACTGAATAAACACTCCTCACAAGTACCTACTGATGTGACAAATCTTATCTCAAGTGTTTATTAACACGTCCCACACACTTCTTTTTTTTTCTTGAGAAATTCTTCCAGAAAAATGTATTTCTGGGATAATGTTTAAATGCACATTATTCATGCCCCCCCCTTTTTTTTAACTGGTATTAGACTTGGATAATTGTTTAATCACAATTGTATCACATGTCCAGGAATGTTTTCACAATAATGTAGCAAAAAATCTTCATATATAATTTACAATTTAACAAAAAATGTTTACACTAATAATAAATGACATTTATGTAGTTCATAACTGGTACATCAAAATAATAAATAAAATAAACATTCCAGATGATGATTTGTATACATTGTGTTGTGTCAAACTTTATGTCTCAAGAAAACTCTTAAAAGGTCTAATGTCCAGATGAACTTTCTTATAATGTATACAAGGTCTTCATAAATTATGTTATTGGTTTCTTAGCCTCCCTTTTCAGGAAATATTAAAAATACTAGTTATTGATAATAAATAACACAAACCTTTCATGACACTGTTTTCCCGAGCTTTTAAAAATTAACTATGGTCTTTTGTACAATCACTAACAAAAATTCTGAGATTCAAATAAATAACATTAAAAGTACAACCAGAACAACATTATTCAGTAAAAAATCCAAAACCTTGAGAAGTCGTTATTCCACAAGTACACTGTAAATAACATTAAGTGACAGAAACAAAGGAGAACAGACTATCAGAAATGATCCAGTATGTCAAAACTACAGTAACTCAATCTCTTAGCAGTCTTAACCAGCCTTCACATATCTGCCTTATAATGTAAAAGACAATGAAGTATAACTATTGCTGGTTTTTGAACAGAAATACCCTAAAGCAATGTCCACAGATGTTGCTGCAAAGATGATAAAGACCACTGAACACACGACAATGTGCATACATCACCGTCCTCTAAATTCTGCCTGAAAACTACCATTTTATTTACATAAATCATGAAACACATCACTTATATTTAAAACAATTAAGTTTAAAACACTAAAACACTTGCTATTTTATTAATTGTTTATTTTGTGAAAAGTCTATTAATGTAAACTGTGTGAAATGAAATTAAAATTTACTCCATCATCATTATACAGATTAATTTTAATTCTTCGTAAAGATTACCTGTTTGTTCAGGAATATCTTCAAAACAGAAAAAATACTAAACTGACTATATAAACTCTAGATTGGCAAGTAATCACACACACTAAAAGTCTGAAAAACAATATATAAAATATTAATCTTTTGCACTATAAATTTATACCTTTTTTATCAAAATACTCTGACATCTCTATCCTTCTATTTTGCCATTCTCAATCATTCTGTTTGTATATTAAATTTTCTTTTAATTGAACACTTTATAATAGCAGTATATTAAATTTCTCAAACATACAGCCATACGTTCAATCTCCAAGATTAAAACATTAAAACTGCTTCAGTAGCTACACTGAAGATGCCTCTCCCTTACTTAATTTAAGTTTCAGATCAATATTTAACAAATGTTTCAATTCTTAACCACTCTTTACTGCTACATTATCCAAAATTTATATCACATTCTAATAAACTTTCATTTGATCAGTAAAGTTTATCAATAAGTTATATCATTCCCATTCTAAAGACCAAACTCACAAACTACTACAATGGAAACATTTTATAAAAATGAGTATGTCTTTATGTGAAAAATTGTATTTGATAAGAAAAGTACTTAAATACATCATACAACTTACACAAAGCATTCTTGATGCCAAACTTCACCTTGGGAATTCACAATTTGTTCTTGAGGTTGAAAACCTCCATGACATCGTGAACACACCATCAGTCCAAGGGACATTGCGAACTTTACATTACCTGTACTAAATTGCAATAATATTCTTCTTTAATTGATGCAAGTATTGAAAAAAATCAAAATGAATTTTATATGTTATCTTTTCTTTAAACAAAATTTGATTTACAAATAAAAATAGGTTCACCCTATTTCACCTAACGATTTTCAATTAATATTTTACTCTAAAGAATGTAGTTTCAAAATTGCCAAATATCCAAATGATTAGTTATAATGGAGAAATTACAACAAATGGCTTTATAAATAATGCAAAAATTAGTGAATAGATTTTAAAAACTACTTACACATTAAGTCACATTTTTTAAAACTTTACGTGACACTGAAGTTCACAAATATAATAAATTTAAATATATCAATAAAATCACCATAGAAACATAGCACTGAAACTGAAACAAAATTTAACTAGGAATGTTTCAAGGAACTGCTCTGTCTCAGGCTTAATATTAAAACTGAATGAATGACAGTCATATGTTCCTAACATTTACATTCCTCTGTGAATATACAACTAGAGAAAAATTTTGTTTTTCATTCAAGAAATAGACAATTTACAAAATATTAGCAATACAACCATATGTATTTTTAGGCAGGAGAATGAAAAATACAAAACACCTGCTGAACTAGCCAGGAATTTGGTGCAACCTCACACAGAAGGGGCAAAAACCAAAATAATTCTAGAATATCAAAATTACTTTTACACAATTTTTTTACAATTTTCTAATAATCATTCAAGACTTAGTAACTTAAAAAAGTTAATCTATTCATCAAGAAATGAAACTGGAAATTGTATAAAGGATATTTTCCATTTTGTAGTTTAAATTGTTCATGCATACTTAAAAGAGTAAAATTTATTCCAGCAAATTTCACACAACAAAAATATTCTCCTTACACCCTGTTGCAGAAATTTTGTACTTAAAATTGCAGCAATGTCAAGCAGCAAAATTAGTGATGTTTTAAAACAATTTCAATGCTCTGTGATGATATGAAACCCACTAAAAGTAAAAATGTATTTCAGGATGGTTAGTACAGATAAACACTTTTATTGATAAGCAGAGAACAATATTAACATTCAGGTTAACCTGAAGATGACCCAAGAAGGTCAAAACATTGTTCTCTGCTTTATTGGTAAAAGTGTTGATATATACTAACTGTCCCTAGATACAATTTTAACACTTCCTACCCTTAAGAGCATAATATACTGATTTGTGACTACTATTTGTACTCTTAAAACATATACTATAGGTACCTATTAATGGTGTTGTTAACAACACCTTAGACCTAATCCACACAGTCCATAAATCAATACACGCCTCATTTATACAGTGGCAATTTTCAGAACTAAAATTTTCAACAAGGATACATCCTGATGATGACAATTATTTTAACAGGATAACAGGATACATCCTGATGGTAGTTATTTTTAACAGGATACATCATGATGGTAGTTATTTTCAATAGATCTTCATCAATACCAAAACTTGGTTAAAAGTAATGAAATCCACTATCACAAAAATATCCTCACATCTGTTTATTTCTCAGATACATCAATTCTTAAACACATGCACTAAAATAAATTACAACATGCTAAAGCAGCATACAAAATATTTTCAAATGAACCATTAAGTCAGATGGCAGAACCACATACACTGAATAAGAATATCAGTGTGATTGTTAAAATACTCCAAATAGTTTCTTAAAAGTAACAAATTTTACAGCAAGATTTGTTTTTAAAACAGGCATGATGTTTTAATCACTTGTGCAATCATTCTCACTGGTCTAGGCAATATATGAATATTTTGTGGTAAAATACACCATCATTGACAAAAGTAATTTAAGTTCTATAAAAATGCTTTCTAATCAAATATAATTGTTTTTGGAGCTATTTCAGCAAAAGTACCAACATAATTTTAAAAATTTTAACTCAGATACGCCATTATATCCAAGATATAATTGTTTAAAGAAAAATACTTTGCCTGTTTGTTACGACTTTCTCAGATAAATGCACCATCAGTGAGTTAAGCTAGTTTCTTTTACTCTTCTTTTTATTTATAAAAAAGCAGAAAATATATTCCTACTTTCAGGATGGTTTATTAGAAAATCAGATTTATATCCAGTTTCTCTTCTTCCTCTAATTAGTGTATTATATCTTCTCAAATGACTAGTCAGGATTCAAACCCTGTCAACTATAAGACTTCAGAGCTCAAGGAGTCTTCTCTGTGAATTCTTAAGTTCATCTCCCCTGGTATAACTGTTACTAATGAAGGATTAAAAACTGCATCACTACACCAATCTCAGTCTCCCTTTTACAGCTTTTCTTATCAACACAGAACAATGAGAAATTGGAGGTTGATCTCTATAAGTACTTTTCCACTTTTTTGGTGTCATTGTAAGTTCTGCTATCCATTGACAGCTAAGTATGTTGCACTTTGCTGTGAAGTTAGAACTCAGTACATTTATTGGGACCTTACTGATCCATTGTAGCTTGCACTCTTCAGGTTAAATTGACCTGTATTCTGCCATTTATACATAATGTAACATTCACTCTTCATTCCCACAATAAAGGATTGTGTTTCTTCATTCTCAGATTTCAGATATCTATACAGTAGCTGTTTCTTAAAACCCTACGTCATTTGGGTTATATCTCTGTATTATAAGCAGGTATATCAACTGCTCAGAAAGATGTCTACTTTTCTGTGATTATTTCAACATCAGGTTAGTTAAATCAGAATACACAAATTAATATGCTCTGTTCATGTCATCCACTGATTATACTGGCTCTCATAATATTAGACACTTTCTATTATTTTACTGTTAACTTTTCAGACCTTTACTTAGAAATTTCCTAAGCCACTTTTATTGTTTTTCTTCTATGGTATAAAACTGTCTTTGACTCTTGCCATTATATGTGTTATTTGAGGTCTGATAGCTGGTTTTCCTACATATTACAATAATCAGACTTTATAGAAGACATTCCCAAACTTCAATGTCCCTACTCTAGCTTTTTTCCTTGAACTTTCTTCTGAATGATGAGAAGGGTCCTGGACAAGCATTCTACATCTTCCCTCTTCTCTCTTGATGAAAATAACTTATTACATTACAAACCACCATACTGGTTTCTCTTCTAACTTTTGTTACCCAATATATCATCATAGTTCATTCAAGTTTAATGTATAGAGCTTGGTAACTATCTTGATTAATTAAAATGATCAGTTATCTATGAGCATCATTAACATCACTTAGCATCATATAAAATAACTAAATTAAAATAAAAATTAAGTCAATTTTAACATTATAAAAATAATCTACAAGATTTTCCAACTATTATGGTTTTCAATACTTCCAAATATCACAGGCTTGCAAATTTAAACTTCATAGAAATTGTTTCAGTTTTAATAACAGATTATCCATAATAATAACTATACATTTTAAAAATATTAATTTTTTCTATCATGTAAGGATTTTGTAAAAATTGCAAAGAAAAACAAACTCTTACTTAGATTATTATTTCATTTGTTAACAAAAATACAAACTGATGAAATGGAAGAACACTGAAGTCAAACAAATATGCATCCTTGGTCCTGTTTTTTTTTAATCTACATCTTTCATGCTCAAAACATGTTGTAGTTTTTCTTTCATGTATTGCATTATAACATTTTGTGAAAAATCTGCACACAATGGAGTAAAATATATTTTCAAATTCAGCATACAGGACTTACTGTAGAACATATAAATTTTTCAAAACAATAAAACCACAGTAGGCCTGTATATCCAGTGAGTAACTATGATAAAATCAATTAATGGCAGAAAATTAATTAACTTAAAGTAAGGGTTTCTTTTTATTATTCCAAGCATTTAAGTGATTGAAATATTATTATATTGCCATTATATTTATTTGTTGTTAAGCACAAAACTACACATTGGGCTATTTGTACTTTGTTTAACATGGGTATTGAAAACTAGATTTGTAGCATTATAACTTGTTCTTTATTTTGGTTCTTGTTGTTATCAATAGCAACTTCCATTAATTTGCATGGCTCGGTTATTATTAACTAGTTTATGGTTTGCTATGAGCCTTCCTTAGGTCTGACTGCATTCTCATGCCACACAAGTGACAGATGGATTTCCTAATATGTGTATCATCCCACCTTACACTGCTACACATTATTGTATCATATGCCTAAAACTTAAGTGATTCCTACTCAAGGACCCTATTTTGCTTTTCCTTAATGGGTTCCAGTTAGACTGATTTATGTAGAACTTTACTGCAGTACTCAATAATTTAATCCTGTTCTGTGTTTGTATACCTGTGGTTAGACAGTATGTTTCAGGACATTCTCACTATCTTCTCTCTTTCTTTCTGATTTTACCGTAATAAATAAAGGGACCATTTGGTTCTTAAAAACTGTCCTTGCACAAACACTCTTGAGAAATGTAAACCCACTGTTTGTTATTAAGGAAATCACTGATTCACCTCTTAAATTCATAAGTACTGGCCTTTACTCCTATAGACAAAAAATTATACTCCAAGTAAAGCACCCTTATACAAAACTGTCTTAATTTAAGAAAATCTCCTGTCCTCTCATCATCTAGAGCTTTAAATGATTCTATTTTACATCAAACATCCACACAGGATGATCCAATTACTTTTGAACCAAAATGACAAGATAAAGTTTCTTCTCTCTGTCTCTGTTCTTACAATAAAAGCTGTGAAACTCATCCTCAAAATTACCACTATAACTATTATTACTACAGTCATAACAGAACTTTAAATGTCTTCCTTTCAAAATCCACGCAGACAGATTCAATAATAATACCCTTTGATAAGATGAATTATTCTCCTCTACCTGCTATTACAATACACACTGTGAAACTTTCACTTCAGAAATTGCCCATTAAGGCTAAACTGACAACCATGCAATCTAACTTCACTTTTACTTTCACTAACTTCCTTTAGCTCCCATAGACTTCGAGATGTCACTTTTTTGGGATTTGACATCTTGCTAGCTCTTCTCTTGTGGTGACAGCAGATACTTCATCAATCCTCTTTCTGATTGGTTTCTTCAAACATCTACTACCTGGTATTTTTCCAATCACCAATTTGTAGATTATTGCCTTCATGCACCTGACTGTTAAGGTCTCCATTTATTTTTGCAAAGGGAAACTATCTGTCTCCAATCATTCATCACACACTGATGTGCCACATTTGTCTTCTGGTCATCAGAAACTAAACTGGTTCTCACTACTACACTACTGCACCCAGTGTCTCATAAAACTTTGTCCCCATCATAGCCTTCACCTATTGGTTTGTTGTGATTTGTTGGCCCCTCTTAATGTTTTTCACATGCTCCAATCACCACTGACACTACTGATCCATTCTCTAACTTGAGCTGACCCTCAGTTGTGCATTATTTAATCATGGAAATAACCCTTTTTTCTTGTGGTGAATTTCGCAAGTTCTACCTATTATGTTTCTTCTGGCAGCAGCAACCATGGTGATAGTTACTCTTTTCTTGTCAGTACAAACTCTAATTAGCTCCAACTGCTTTATTTAGGTATTTCTGTTGTTATTTGTTGGTTACAGACTTTATTCATTTCCACTATGCCACATTTTATAATAAATATAGCATCTCTTCTCCCTTTTGCATACTGAATTCTTTTCACTTTTGATGGTATCCTTCTGGTCACTACACACCTGGTTTCAACTTTAACTGGCTATCCTTGGAATTGCCAGTTATGCTTCCTTCTGAGTTTCCACATACTGTTCTGCCAGGTTGATCACCACTTCTACATCTTTTGGTGCTCTCTCCTTTAGAAAGAGTAACATGTCAGTTGAACATGTGGTCATGAACTGTTCATGTATTAGTAGATCTACCAGTCCCCCAAAGCTATTGTCATGCTTGGCCATGCCAGTCCCCCTTGTAAAATATCTCTGTTAATATGTCATAAATGTAATTACATATTCTCCAGATTCACATTTGGCGTCTCTCAATTTCCACCAAAAACCTGCTTCAGTATGTTCATAACATTTCAACAAGACCACTTTCAACTTGTCATAGTCCATGGCATTTTCTGGCACCATGCCTCCATATACTTACAGGCCTTTTCCTGTGAGAAGTGGCCTGAGACAGATTGCCTAGTTGTCTTTGTCTCAGTTTTGATTCTGGGCAAATTTTTTCATCTCTCTACAAAGCATCCATCCCATCTTTCCATTCATCAAATATGGGCAGCTTGAGTTAGCTGACCTTGACCCCATTTTCATTCTCAGTTTCTTCCTCTTTCTATTGGATGAGCTTGGAGATCTCAATTTGTGCTCTTGTTCTCTCCTCTCCTTTTCTTTTTCTCAATTTGTATTCTAAATGTTTTCTTCTTTTAGTCTTTCTTCTTCTCTTTCCAACTATTGATGATGTTTTACAAACTCTTATAGATCACCATCATTTAACCCAAGTCTCTCACCTATCTCTATCCATTCATCAAAATCAGTCAACATGACTGTAATCTCTTGACAGTTCTCCCATTACTGCATTTGTGCACATATAGGCCTACTTTCACTGTTTTTACATCTTCTTTTACCGCTGTATAATCCAGGTCAGCTCACCAAATGTCATTTTGAATAGAGATCAAGATTCTTTACAGTAGGTTTCTGACTTGTTGGCAATAAATTTCAACAATAAATGAACAGTGCATAATCCACTTATTTTAATATGTATTCAAAACATGTCAAATATGTGTATAAAAATTCATTATAGTCTCATTTACCATAGTTGAATCTAGAGCTTTATATAATTCTCTTCATACAAAATTAATTATTTGTTCTCTCCTCTCTTATCACAACAGAATCAGGGTCAAATATACTATTACCTCACTTATCATGAAACCTCCACATATTTACAACTTGTTTGATGCATGTCATAGCTAACTGACATGCAGTTTTCTTCATCTCTGTACATGAACAACACAAATATATTTAAAAAATCTACAAACAAAACCACTATTCCAAAAAAAAAATACATGTGCATTTGAAGTAAAATAAACAAATAATAAAAGTCAAACATACAAAACAACTAATAACTGGTAGTGGTACAAGCAAATTATGAACTTTGCACTAAAAAAACCTTTATCTTTTTTATGCTTAACAGACTCGTATCAAAGTACCTGTTTTCTAAACAAACATTCTTGGTAAAGATAACAAGTAAAACAGTGATACACATGTGAAACAACTAAAAGAACCACTTTTAAAGCTAGGAGAAATAATTCAACAAAGCAAGCTATCTGAGTAGCGTAAGTACTTTAGCTTAAGTATTATACTAGTTTTCTCCTAATAATAGTTATATTTTTATCACTATGAAAACAACATCCTGCATTTAATGAGTACATAAACAGGCAGTAGTATAGCCCTCCATACATTCTAGATGTGCACACAAAAATCTGAATTATTTCAATACCTACACATACTTCAATACAGAAAACTAACAATAAGAACAAAATCCCATGTATAAATGTTGCTTTCGTATCTGTGTGTGTGTGTATGAAACAAAACATTTAAAATGATTATCTTTACAACTACTTACCTTAGAAGAACACAAATTTCATACAGAGAATCAAAAGTTTCTATAGGGAGAAGTTTCAAAAAACATTTTATATTGAATACTCCATTGCTTTTCTCATAAACTATTTAAAACTACCATTGTTTTTATTTCTCTCAACACAAAGTTGGGAATTTAAATATGTACAAGAAATTGGAAATAGTAATAAATCTTCAGCAAATTATGTTAACAACAGCATCTTCATTCACAATTTGTGAAAAACCTCAGCTATAACTACTCCCCTAAATTAAAACTTTTAACATTTATTTCCCACTACGGTAAGTAATTTTTACGATATAATAATTTTAAACACAGGGCTATTAAAATTTATGAATATTACTTTTGTAACAGATTAACAATATTTTTTTAAATATGAACCTAAGGTTACAGTGTCAATAATAAAGAATATGCTAGCAATGAAAAACCATGATTACTGCTCGCATGTAACTTAATAGGTTCAAAAACAGTAGAGATGTGGTCAAGATTTCTACTATCTGAATTTTGTACACTTAAGCATGAAGTTCAATAATAATTTTGAAGTTTGCAAAAAAACTATATACTACATCAAGAGGTAAGAAATATAAAAAGGAAACTAAATTATGAAATACTTCTCTAATTCAGGCTTAAGCACTTATTCTAATTTTATTATAAACTAAAAGTTAAATGTTGTGAATCAGGAAAGGAGGTGGGGAGAAGACATAACTCTATCTAAGCTCATCTTTAAACAATTACATTGTGGAACACCTGAGGTCCAACCAGACCCCAGCACAAAATTACCATTGCAGTTACCTCTGGACTGAAATTCCAAAAACCAAAGGCACTGCAACTTTTATTAAGGTTACCATGCAATGTGAAGAACACCATAAAAATATATATATTCTTGAAAAAATATGTGAGCAAATCAAGAAACTACAAAATTACATTATTCACCAGTACACAAATAAACAGTGTTAAACCATTGCATATACAAACAGTGTTACAAAAAATGCCCCAGTTTTATTATACTCCTGTATCAATGCTTTATCCACCAATACATAATGAGATTACCATAACACTACAAAATTAAACTCAAAGAAAAGGGTAGATCACCACGGGTCTAACCACACCCCCCAAGACAAATGTATTCTTACAGCAGGCTATGGACTGAAAATCCAATAAGCAAGGTTTCTATAAAATAGGTCACCATAAGCAATCATCACAGAGAACTGTTACTGTGGAATGAGATGCACATAATGCTTACCAAAATGATGTTATAAACAGACGAGATGATACTGTACTACTTTAATGAATTATCATCTAAAACAGCTTACTCAGTGAAAAAAACATTTAGACATTTATTTCCTATGCTATAGGGTGAGCTGCATGCATAGTGATAGCCAATGATAGTATGGAGTCCACATGGAGCTGATAAACATTAGATACATACTTCATCTACCTGTTTTGAAAACTACATCATACTGATTCAGGGTTCCTGCTTGACAGTTACATGAATTTATATAAAGTTGCAATGATTATATAAATAATAAAGATTAAATAGCACCAATATCATTATTCTCCCTATTGTAGTTGGATATGTTATTTCTGTATATTTTGGTTATAATGGAAAGCAAGACAAAATGCTGAAACTTTTATTTACTATTTCTGACTTGTACAGTTTTATTGTGGTGCAAGTTTTATTAAAACTGAACTATTCACAATAGCTACTACAGTAATGATACAGGATTTATTATACAAAATATTTTAATTTTTCTGTGTATTAGAATGATTAATATGAATATAGTTTGCTTTTGGACTCCTAAGTTTCCAAACTACATTTGGTGTGGATAAGACAACTTGTTTAACAGGAGATGCATCCACAGACAAACAGAAACATTTCATTAACACTGAAACACACCATACTGGTATGGCTTAATACTTAGAGCATATGTGCAAAATATACCTTCACATAAATTATGTTCAGCTTTGACCAGCATTACTGGATAAAAATTTAAATGCATGTAACAGCAGTTCACCATCAACAACAAAAAATGTAAATTCAAAACTCTCTCGGCAAAGTTGTGTCAGAACTATTAAGTTCTGGCATATGGAAAAAGTTGTTGATGAAAATTAAGTACACTAAGCACTGTACAGTATTGAATAACACTTTAAAAATGATTATATTGATATATTTACATTTATAAAATATAGATTTGTACAAAATAACACAGTACAAGTTTCAATTTTTCTGCGTTTAAATAGTATCACATCTCTCAAGTATTGGATTGAAATGCCTCATTTAACATGTTATATGTTTAGGCTGTAATACAGACAAATAAAAAAGGAAAAAATTTAAAAGCAGATCAAGTGCCTTAATTAAGGCTTTGTGGCATTTAAATAAATCAAATGGATATAAAAAATATGAAGCCTCATATTTTGGTTATTGAACCATAATCAATTTATATTTAGACCCATTGAAAATTACACATTCAACTCAAGGCTTAGTGTAATTTTTCATTGCAAAGTTTAACTGTACAGAGAATAAGAACTGCTCTGCAATTATAAGCCAGTTTATTGTCTTTCAGTAGTATAAAAAATTCTATATAGTTAAGTAAAGGAAGCTTCACACTTGATATATATCATACCTGAAAGTTCAAATAAAAATCTTGCCTTCCCAGTCATTTTTCAATGATGTTACTTGAGATATTGATGATGAAATGGATGTAGACTAAATGTACTTAAATTTTCAAAGAGCTCCAGAAACTTGATAATTTGATACACAAAAGATTAGCTATAAAATCACATTTGTAGAGCTTAGAGCAAGACCAATTAATTAGATTGTGGTACAGTGGTTGAATAGTTAAGAGCAAAATATTGTTATTAACAGAATCCAGTCAAACAAAACCTTTGTTATTACTACTAGTAGAATACATCAAGGGTCAGTGCTTAGACCTTCACTTTATTAATGTTATGGTCACAATTAGTAAACTTGTTACATCTGCTGAGCTCATTAAAATCTTTGGTATTCCTAGTGGTATTCAGAGTTATAGAATCACTTGGATCAACTTGCAAGTTTAACAAATAGTTGGTACATAACCTTTAAATAAAAGTTTAATTATGTTAGGGCTTAAGACAGTTAAGTGCAAGTTAATGCATTAAAGTTATACTTACACAGATGGGAACCAACTCAACAACATAACTCTTCTAACATTTCTCTAATACTAATAGGTAATACTATGTTGATGACTTATTGAGTTGTTGGCAGTACTGGATGCCAGCACTTTACACTTATTTAAAAATACAGAAATATTGGCAATTTCCTGAAAAATAAAGATTTTTGGGAAAGTGGATATGTAAAGTCCTACCTCCTGTCCTGATATGCACTGCTTTTGCCTCTTTTTAATTTTAAAGCCATATATTGTAATGTAGCTCAGCTGTTTAAACCTACATTAAACCTATATAAAAGCCATATTTTTGTAAAATTAAAAATTAATGCATAATTGAGAAAAATATTAATATTAACTTCAAGGCAAATTAGAATTTATTACAAGACATTTCTATGAATATAAACAAACTCACGACCTATATCTTCACAATATAGCTTTACGAGCTCAATATTTAGCTATTACAACTATGAATAAATGTTTAGAATTTATATATGTAACGTATTCTATTCTTAACCCAATGTTGTTAACAATAATGGTTTACTTGTTTACACGTTATTTATTTAACAATAACATTACTGATTTGATATCATAATAAAATAAATTCAAGAATGTTTGGTATTACTTTAATACAATATGAACTTTAAAAAACGTGTAGCAGTGTAAGTTTAAGAATCACAGTTCCACAATCCAGATTTCTTAAATTTAACTGTATTACTAGTGAACGTGCACCGAACAGTGTGCTGTAGTTGTACTAAACTGAAAGATATCGATAGCTCCTACGAGAACTGTAAAAGAGAAATATTGAGCTAATAAAGTTGCACTTTGGAGATATAGATCGTGATATTATCTCCCTTTTTAAAAAATATATAATACTTATTGACAATACTTTCAACCTGAGAGGAAAAAACAATTTTCTTACTTACCTTCCACACCACCATAACTCTACATTCCTGTAAGTGTTAAAGGCATAAAACTTAGAAGAATTCTGCCACCTAGTGTTTTCATAAAATTAACAGTAATCAGAGTATTCAATCCCCCGCTTTTCTCGGGAGAAAGTAAATTGTAATTCACCACATTTGTAAGTTAAAAGGAGCAATAGAATATATAGAACAAAGCTAATAATTGAATTCAGTTCATTCTTAGAATAAAGATAGAAAAAAACTCGGATAAGCCGAAATTGAAATATTGAACAGTTTCATCTCGATATACAGCAGTGAAGTATTTCTGAAAAATAATTAAAATCAGTTAGTTATCATAGAAAACTATTAATATCTTCTTGCAAAACGATTTTATTGCAGAAATATATGTTACACCTAAATAATTTTATTGACAAGTAGGCATTTTTATTTGCAATAAAATAAAGATTTCACTCTACTTAAATGAGAGGAATTACAAAATGTTAGAGAAAATAGATGTTCATTGCTCTGACTTTCAGGTGATTTCTGGATTTGCCAATGTAGAGACGTAATTAAACTCTACACGCGTAATGATATACAAGCGAAAAACAATAGCGAATTGAAAAGAAGTATTTAGTGTGTAAAACATTTTGTTTGTGTGACCGTGGGTTTGAGAACACGGTAATATTATTTATATTGTTTGTAACATTTTTCTTTATTAAGTGTATAAAAGTACAACAGTTAAATGTTATTTAGAGAAGAATGCTTTAAAACTTCGAATACACTAAACATGGAGAAAAAACATCATGATATAGCCCAATAACAATTATTCACACCACTTGAAATGCTTTGTTATTTTATCACACAGCTAAATTTTATTTAGAGAAGAATGCTTTAAAATTTCTACTACACTAAACTTGAAAAAAAACACACATCATAATATAGCTAATAACAATTATTCACGCAACTTGAAATGCTTTGTTATTTCTCTTTTTTACCAAATAACACAGCATTGTTTCGGTATATTTTTTGGCTGAGTACTCTTTGTTACATTTTATTGATATGTACTTAAGCTGTTTTGTTGATATTTTATTAAATCAGAAAAATGGCGAGATTTTATTCACAATAAGAGATAGAATACTATTTAACTAATTCGTTTAATGACAAAAGTTTTTACTTATGCAATAAGAACGAAGATCCATAATGTACAACAGATATCTTATTTAAATGTATGTTTGTATTAGAAATTAGCGCAACGCAATAACAGAACCATATGCGCTGGCTAACTCTAACGTGAACTGATAAAGTAGAGTTGATAGATATAAGCTAACAAAATTTACTGCTAACTCTCGGACCACTGTAATCTGGTAGTGGTGGGTTTGATTGTCATTAGTAACATTCTCACAGCCTCAAACTACATGCGTGATTTTATGACAATTGTGTACGAACTGTAAACACCAGGGGTCACAGTTTAATATGTTAACAACTTGTCAAGCTGGCCCGTTTATTAAATTAATGAAATAAGTCTGTTTCTCACCCAATTATTATAACTCGTAAGTTAGAATAAATTATAAAATTAAAACCATTAGAAAATCAAAAATAATCCAGAGGCTACAGAAATTAAATAAAAATCACAATAAATTTTAATTTGTTTGTTTTGTTGTCAAGTGCAAAGCTACACAATAGACTACTTGTGCTGTACCTACCACTGACACCGAAATATGGTACTTAGTATTATAAGCTTTAAAACTTACTGCTGAGCCATTGAAGCCATTAAACTTCAATAATACCATATATTAATATTTTCTATATTCCTTCAAACTCTTTGAATAGAGACGATATAAAAGGGAATAAAGCTGTAGGCTACCAACTGTGCTAAACAAGTTTTTACAGGTACAGTATTTAGTAATGTAAGCAATGACCAGGCACATGGGGTCATTATCATAAGTGAAAGTATGCAAAGTTTCTTGCAAGATCGAACTCTATATTTCAGAATTCTACTTTTTTTCCTCGTGCTTGATTCAACAAAATCTGTTTTGAAAAAGAGAGCTGCTAACTCACTCCTGATACAGCAGAGGTGGTTTTCCCTTTATCTCAAGACTGCACATGTTGTTTCTTTGCTGTTTTGTCCATAATAAAAAATTATTTCATTTTCTATCACATGTGTCCAATCTATTTATTTATCATAAAACGTAACGCTTAATCAAGTTTTTTCAATTCTGTTTACTTTGTAACTTTCCTGTTATTTAACAAGTCTATCTAATAATTGAAAGGGAATTAGTTATTTGAGAATGCCAATTGTGTAGCTTTGTATAAAGAAAACAACAACAAAATCTATTAAAATCTTTTCCAAACTTTATGTAACTATTTCTTTGTATTTGATAGTTTTCATTTATTTATTTGTTTGTTAATTAAATAACTATGTAATTTGTTCTTTTATTCTTTTTACTTTATTTATTCACTATACCAGTAAAGAACTAATGGTGTTTGCCCGTCATTCTTGTAGTAATTTTATATGCATCTTTTTAACGCATTGTGGTATTTTCAGGAGAACTAACTTCTTTGTATGTATCAGAAAAAATTCACAAGTAACAGCATATTCGATCATTAATGTGACTGAGGCTTAATTTACATGAGAAATAAACATTGGACACGTTTAAAGGAAAGTGGGATATTTTTTTATTCAATCACACACACAAAAAAACAGTTAATGTATGTGTGTACGCGCATATACAAATGAACAGTCGTCTCTATTAGACCCGTGAATAGCTCGTCAGTTTTCTCTCCCGCCTAGTTTTGATGAGAACCAAGTAAAAGTGAACTAAGAAAACATGCCTGAATTTAACAGGTAAACTCAGTACTATACATTACTAAAACATTCTCTCCGGCAGAATATAACATTATCAGCTAAATAGAACAGAGAAACAAAGTAACTGGAACAAGCCAATATCAACAACTCGCTATACCACAATTAGCTGCCCTTACATGGAAAGTAAATAGCAGATTTAAAAAAAAAAATAATTAATGAAGTAGCTAAATATATATATATAATACGCCTGCATATCTCGTTACAGCAACCAAAACCTATAAAAATAAATAAGTTTTATGTCAAATATTCAAATTTCCATAACGATATTTATTTTAATGGTTATACCTGAAAATTGTTTACTTTTTGATGTAAAATGTTTTTTTAGTTCCTTTTCAGTGAGATTTCCAATAGCTCAGAGATAAGTCTGAAAAGTTTATATACTAAAAACCGGCTTTCGATACTTGTGGTGACACAGTACAAATGGCCGCCTTTTGCATAGTTTTGCGCTTTACAACAGATAAACAGACATTTATTATACCTAGGCGGGCATAAAATATTATTCATGTTTGAAGTTGAAATGTAGTCATTTACCCTGTATTAAATAACAAGAACATAATTCTTTGGTTTTAACAGTTTTCCAAAGCATGAACTATTTTCACGATATGATATGGCCTATATGAGATTTGCCATAATTTCAGCGATTTGTGGCCATTTATTGGTGTTATTCGCTGAGGGTTTCAAGAGTAATACGTATTGGTACAGTAATAGTCTCTTGGTTCAGGTGCACCTGTCCTTAGATTTTGACGATTAACAGTGGTTTTCATGAATCATCAAAGAAATAAATCGCATGGGTTGATTTCGTTAATAAATACAATTATATATATGTATGGATGATAATAATTATAACGATGGCATTTCTTCTTTTTTTTCCGTGAACACCTGCGTGTTTGAACTTTATGTTCTTTGTTTATATTATAATTGATACTGACAGTTACACAAACTTGTAATATGAGAAACGTGTTTCAGAAATTAAATACTTTGACTTCACATGTAAAATAACATCTTTTAACACTCCTACGAAAATTGGGGCCTAATAGGCCCCAGAGCAACTGAAAGGTTATTAATATTAGGCTAATAATTTTGTATTTAAATGAAATTGCCATTAACTGACCCTATCACTTTATATTTTAAGGAGTAATAATATTTTGACTTTTCAGACATTTGCGAAATAATATTTAAATTTTTTTTTAAACATCCACTAAGGGTATTTTGGGGCCTATTAGGCCCCAGATCAAAAAACATAAAAATGACTTTATTTATTTCCTAAATAATTCTAGAACAGGCCTGGGCAACCGAAAAAAGCAAATTATAGTAAAAATATATTAATTTTACAACTTCTTTTCAAAAGATGGATATTTAGGATAATAACTCTACTCCAACAATAATTTTAGACGGTCTTGATTATTGCCTAGTTTGCCCACGCCTGTTCTAGAACATTCTAGAAACTTTACAGAAGTAGTTAGAATAATCTAGAACCCACAAATCCTATAAAAAAAAGGAGCTGAAATCTTCAAACCGTGTCAAAAATGATATCTCTTGATGAAGCTGTGCGTTTACTGACAAAACCATCCGACGATGAAAGTGAACATGATAATGTCGAAGACTACTCTGAAAGTTGTGATGATGATCCTTCTGAAGCCGAAAATGATGAACAAATCGTGCCGTACCCTTCTGAAAGTGAAGAAAGTAATCAAGAAGATCCTACTACGATGCCAGTGAACGAACTTTTGTCCAAAGATAAGAATTTTAGTTATTCAACAACACCTTCAAGGATCAACAGGAGAACCGCAGCTCTCAATATATTCAATGGGAACCCAGGCATAACAAGGCAAGCTGCTCCAAGAGTCGCTACACCATTCGAAACATTCAAAATTTTCATTTCTGATAATATGATGGAACAAATCATTCACTCAACAAACACCGTCATGAAAGAACCAATTTTTTGAAGAAGACCTCTGGAAATGGATCGCAGCTAATCTTTTCCTTGGAATAAGCAAATCCAAAAATGCATCGATAGACGAAATGTTTTCAACCGAATTCGGTTTGCCATTTTTGCGAAAACTGATTACACAAGACAAATTCAAAAAATGTGCTCAAAATTAGATTTGACATCCACTCTCAAAGAAATAGAGAAATCAAAGATCCGCCATCTCTGGAGTCTGGAATTTTTTCATTGAAAATTTCAAAAACAGTTACAACCCAAGCGAATACCTGACAGTGGATGAACAACTATGTAACTTCAAAGAAAGAGTTGGCTTCAGAACATACATTCCGACAAAGCCAGGCAAATACGGAATAAAGATTTGGTGCCTAACAGATGCAAAGACAAGTTACCTCCTCAACGCTCAAATTTATACTGGAAAGGTTGGAAATACGACAGAAACAAATCAAGGAGAAAGAATAGTCAGAGAACTGAGTCAGCCATTTCTTGGAAAGGAAGGACAATAACGACAGATAATTTCTTCACAACAATGACACTTGCCAAGTACCTACGAACAAAAAGAACAGGACTTGTTGGAACCATAAGGAAATCAAGAACCTTCCTGCCTCCTGAAATAAATGCAAAATCTAGAGAGTTATCACCAAAGTTTTTCTACCATGACGACATCACTCTTCTCAGGCACTCAGACAAACCAGGAAAATATGTGCTACTACTGAGTTCTCAGCATCAGTCTTGTGAAGTAGAAGAGAATGGAAAGCCCGAAATCGTCAATCTTTACAATGCAACGAAGGCAGGTGTCGACACTCTCGATCAACTGGTGAGATATTATACAACAAAGAGGCGATCAAAGCGCTGGTCAGTCTGCATATTCAATAACATTCTAGATCTTGCTGCGTACAATGCTTTCGTTCTATACTCGACAAAACATCCAGAATTTCTTCGTCAACATAAATCAAGAGCCAGAAGAGAATTTATACGGCAATTGGTGCTTGAAATCAAAGAAATTTACTGCAAAGATAATGACAAAACAACCTCATGTGAACCGCCTGCAAAGAGGGCAAAAAGAGGACGATGCCATTTGTGCGGCAGATCAAAAGATAGACAGTCGAAAATTGTTTGCTCAAATTGTAAAAAAAAATGTTTGTCAGAGCCATTCTAAAGTTGTTTGTAATGAATGTTGCTAAATCACTGTGTTTCTGTTGGAAAAATATATGGGGCCTGATAGGCCCCAAAATCACTTTAGTGGATGTAAATATTTTTTTCGTAGGAGTGTTAATGCAGATTATAAGTTAGTAGAAGTAAATTATTCGTTTGACGATGTGAGGTTATGATAGCAATATATCGGTGGCAGTGAAGTAACGATCGTCTTGAGTATCGAAGATGGTGACAATGTATACATGGTTATTCAGTGTTTTCTGTCTTATAGTAACTTTCAGTTATGTTCATGCAAATGCGCTTACAGATATTAAATTAGATGAAAAGGCGAGGGGGAATTCATCGAATTGACTCGGAAAATATTCTTGCATATGTATGTTTGTTAATTTTAACAGTTTGTACAATTTGGCTTTTCAAGCGCAAACGAGCTCGCTTTCTTCATGAAACTGGCCTCGCCATTATCTATGGTGAGTTCCAGAATTTGCGTTTCTTTTTCTTTTACGAAAGCTACGCTACGTTACTTAGATTAACTCTGCAATTCGAATGTTGACACAGAGCGAATTTCTTTATTAATTGTGTCATGTGTGAATAATCATTAAATATGAACTGGCTGTAGAATCTTGTGTTTCGGTCTTTAGTCTATTAGTATTGACTGGTACTTAACATACTTGATATTATTTGTGTGATGTATCTTGAGTTATAGTAATGATGTGCGATTAATTTCACTCAATGTTTCACTGACGTATGTAATGAAATATATAAATTATTCCTAAACATCAGGTGAAATGTGTTCTAGTCTAACTTCCATTAACAGGTAGAATAATGAAAAATATACTTGAGCATTGAATAACGAATATTGTACTAACATAAATAATATTCTTTTCAACATTGTCTTTATTAAAACTAATTTTGTTTTTCTACAGTGTGACAATTTAATGTTGATAGCATATGAATACTGTTCTTGTAGTGTTTTTATTACATTTTTCTGTTATGCTTTAATCTATCTTTGTTGTATTTAGTATATATTTTTTAATACAAGTTTTATATTTCTGAGAGAAACAACCAGATATTACTGTTTGAAAGTGTTTCCTTGAAAAAAATAAACATGGTTGTTACATGTTAGTATAGAAATTTGATTTTAGCTAAAATTGAATTATTGTTTTTTAGACAACATGTTAAAGAATAAAGAAAGTAGGTGCAAGAGTGATAAATTATAACTTTTTTTAGTTCTGAAAGTATACATGAATTCTGTTTCAGTGTTAAACTTATCTGTAAAATGAACATAAAATAACCACTTATAATCGTGAATCCATGTTTAGGAATTAAAACTGCTGATTATTTATTTCTGACTCTTGAGTTGTACAGTGACTAGTTAAGGCTGTCAGATATGGTGTTTTAATATTGTTATCAATGAATTAATATTTTTATAGGACTTGTGATTGGGGCGATCATTAGATATAGTGCCGAAGACACTGAAATTTCATTTGTCAATGTAAAGCCAACATTCAATAATGTGACTGTCATGGACTTGCCACCTGACAGTTTATTCTTCACAATGAAAGTGAGAACTGGTGAAGGAGATTTCAAAATGGAAACTGAAAGTGAGAATAAAACGTATGCATATGTGTTTCGTGGAGAAGTAACTGATGTGGAGAGTCAGAATATTGATCAAAAGGTAGAAAGCTTGTTTTCAATTTACTTCTAGCTTTAGTATTTTACAGCAGTTAATTTTATTTAGTATAATTGACAAACAGATATTCATTTTACAATTTTTTAAGAATTTAAGAAATTGCATGTATATCAGTATAAGCCTAACCAGAGCTTTGTGTGCTCTACTCTTCTAGAACTAACTAATTTGTACAGTATCAAAAATGAGGAATGCAAGTAATATGAAGTAATAACAATATAACAGTGGTAAAGGTTTACAAATTCACATACTGGAATTAAAAGCTTGATAAGACAAGAGCACTTGTTTTTTATGATGTGGCACATATACAAATGCATACTTACTGTTCAAGTTAAACTTGATATTTTACATATGTATGTGTGCATGTTTATTCATGTATTTTTGTGAGTGGTTGTATTTCTATGAAACATAAATGTATATGTAACACATAATACATCTTTCACTGAATATGATCATATTAATTAACAACATGTATAGGTTTGTTTTTATATCAAACTTATCAGATGTAAGCAATTTAAATCATTTACAAAGACAGTATTCTGCTTGTATTGTTTTACTAAAGCAGTATATGATTTATTTATTATCATTTGCATAATTATTAATAATTTCTGAAGAAACATAATCTAACTGTAGAAACCAGACTGAAGAGTAACTTGTAAATTTATTAAACCTGTTATTTGTACCAAACTTCCTATAATTATTAGAAATTTCACAGAGCTACACATTATTAGAAAGGATTTTATTTTGCAGGAACCTATATTACCTTTGGTAATTATAGTTTGTTATAAATATTAGCATAAATATAATGCAAAACAGTACTTACCTGGCCTGGCACAGCGAAGTGGTTAGGGCACTTGATTCGTAGTGTGAGGGTCATGGGATCAAATCACTGTCACACAAAACATGCTTGCCCTTTCAGCCATGGGGGTGTAAATACTGACAGTCAATTCCACTATTTTTTGGTAAAAAAAGTAGCCCGGTAGTTAGCAGTGGATGGTGATGACTAGCTGCCTTCACTCTCGTCTTACACTGCTAAATTATGGATGACTAGTTCAGACAGCCCTCATGCAGATTTGCACAAAATCCAAAAAAGAAACAGTACTTACCTCTAAGGAATTCCAGAATAACTGAGTAATTGTTGAAAAATAGTCTTTAAAAAAATATTTTTTATATATGTATATATAATCTTTCAAGTAATTTTTTTTATAATAATGTTTTTAACTATGATAGTTTTAAGTCTATGTTGTTTATTGTCTTGAATTTGATTGGCTGTAGCACCTAAAACAAAAAATACCAATATTGTAATTAATTCAACTTATTACTGCTGGAGTTCATATATGTAGTTTGTCAACTCATTAAACTTAGTGTTGTAGCGCTTAGTCAAAAACATGAAATATATGATAGCCTGCTTATATGTCATGTTAAGTTATCCTTTTAGTGTGAAAGTCATTTCAAGAAGAAGTGGATAGGCTTACAATATTATGACTTACAGTAATTTGACAAATAATGATTGATAAGCATTATGAAGTAGTTTCATTTTGGAGAACTTACAACATTATGCTTGTAAATCATTGATTTACAATTTTGTAATTTACTGTTATGTTAGTGTAATACATTTCAGTATAAAAGTAACATAAAGACTATAAATAACTGAGAGTAGATAACTTGAAAACATTCCCAAAGAGATACCAGGTCGACTAAGTATGCAAGAAGAAGTATTAACACAGAATTATCTGTAATCATTCTATTTATGAGGAATGTTATGAAGGAAATACTAAAATGGATTAGCTGTGAAGAAGAAGCTATAATGAAACAAATTGAGATTCTCATGAACAACAGGATTTAAACAAATTGAGATTCTCATGAAGAACAGGATTTAAACAAATTGAGATTCTCATGAACAACAGGATTTAAACAAATTGAGATTCTCATGAACAACAGGATTTAAACAAATTGAGATTCTCATGAAGAACAGGATTTAAACAAATTGAGATTCTCATGAAGAACAGGATTTAAACAAATTGAGATTCTCATGAAGAACAGGATTTAAACAAATTGAGATTCTCATGAAGAACAGGATTTAAACAAATTGAGATTCTCATGAAGAACAGGATTTAAACAAATTGAGATTCTCATGAAGAACAGGATTTAAACAAATTGAGATTCTCATGAAGAACAGGATTTAAACAAATTGAGATTCTCATGAAGAACAGGATTTAAACAAATTGAGATTCTCATGAAGAACAGGATTTAAACAAATTGAGATTCTCATGAAGAACAGGATTTAAACAAATTGAGATTCTCATGAACAACAGGATTTAAACAAATTGAGATTCTCATGAAGAACAGGATTTAAACAAATTGAGATTCTCATGAAGAACAGGATTTAAACAAATTGAGATTCTCATGAAGAACAGGATTTAAACAAATTGAGATTCTCATGAACAACAGGATTTAAACAAATTGAGATTCTCATGAAGAACAGGATTTAAACAAATTGAGATTCTCATGAAGAACAGGATTTAAACAAATTGAGATTCTCATGAACAACAGGATTTAAACAAATTGAGATTCTCATGAAGAACAGGATTTAAACAAATTGAGATTCTCATGAACAACAGGATTTAAACAAATTGAGATTCTCATGAAGAACAGGATTTAAACAAATTGAGATTCTCATGAACAACAGGATTTAAACAAATTGAGATTCTCATGAAGAACAGGATTTAAACAAATTGAGATTCTCATGAACAACAGGATTTAAACAAATTGAGATTCTCATGAAGAACAGGATTTAAACAAATTGAGATTCTCATGAAGAACAGGATTTAAACAAATTGAGATTCTCATGAAGAACAGGATTTAAACAAATTGAGATTCTCATGAACAACAGGATTTAAACAAATTGAGATTCTCATGAACAACAGGATTTAAACAAATTGAGATTCTCATGAAGAACAGGATTTAAACAAATTGAGATTCTCATGAACAACAGGATTTAAACAAATTGAGATTCTCATGAAGAACAGGATTTAAACAAATTGAGATTCTCATGAAGAACAGGATTTAAACAAATTGAGATTCTCATGAAGAACAGGATTTAAACAAATTGAGATTCTCATGAAGAACAGGATTTAAACAAATTGAGATTCTCATGAACAACAGGATTTAAACAAATTGAGATTCTCATGAAGAACAGGATTTAAACAAATTGAGATTCTCATGAACAACAGGATTTAAACAAATTGAGATTCTCATGAAGAACAGGATTTAAACAAATTGAGATTCTCATGAACAACAGGATTTAAACAAATTGAGATTCTCATGAACAACAGGATTTAAACAAATTGAGATTCTCATGAACAACAGGATTTAAACAAATTGAGATTCTCATGAACAACAGGATTTAAACAAATTGAGATTCTCATGAACAACAGGATTTAAACAAATTGAGATTCTCATGAACAACAGGATTTAAACAAATTGAGATTCTCATGAACAACAGGATTTAAACAAATTGAGATTCTCATGAAGAACAGGATTTAAACAAATTGAGATTCTCATGAAGAACAGGATTTAAACAAATTGAGATTCTCATGAACAACAGGATTTAAACAAATTGAGATTCTCATGAAGAACAGGATTTAAACAAATTGAGATTCTCATGAACAACAGGATTTAAACAAATTGAGATTCTCATGAAGAACAGGATTTAAACAAATTGAGATTCTCATGAACAACAGGATTTAAACAAATTGAGATTCTCATGAAGAACAGGATTTAAACAAATTGAGATTCTCATGAACAACAGGATTTAAACAAATTGAGATTCTCATGAAGAACAGGATTTAAACAAATTGAGATTCTCATGAACAACAGGATTTAAACAAATTGAGATTCTCATGAAGAACAGGATTTAAACAAATTGAGATTCTCATGAAGAACAGGATTTAAACAAATTGAGATTCTCATGAAGAACAGGATTTAAACAAATTGAGATTCTCATGAAGAACAGGATTTAAACAAATTGAGATTCTCATGAACAACAGGATTTAAACAAATTGAGATTCTCATGAACAACAGGATTTAAACAAATTGAGATTCTCATGAAGAACAGGATTTAAACAAATTGAGATTCTCATGAACAACAGGATTTAAACAAATTGAGATTCTCATGAAGAACAGGATTTAAACAAATTGAGATTCTCATGAAGAACAGGATTTAAACAAATTGAGATTCTCATGAACAACAGGATTTAAACAAATTGAGATTCTCATGAAGAACAGGATTTAAACAAATTGAGATTCTCATGAAGAACAGGATTTAAACAAATTGAGATTCTCATGAAGAACAGGATTTAAACAAATTGAGATTCTCATGAACAACAGGATTTAAACAAATTGAGATTCTCATGAAGAACAGGATTTAAACAAATTGAGATTCTCATGAACAACAGGATTTAAACAAATTGAGATTCTCATGAAGAACAGGATTTAAACAAATTGAGATTCTCATGAAGAACAGGATTTAAACAAATTGAGATTCTCATGAACAACAGGATTTAAACAAATTGAGATTCTCATGAAGAACAGGATTTAAACAAATTGAGATTCTCATGAACAACAGGATTTAAACAAATTGAGATTCTCATGAACAACAGGATTTAAACAAATTGAGATTCTCATGAAGAACAGGATTTAAACAAATTGAGATTCTCATGAAGAACAGGATTTAAACAAATTGAGATTCTCATGAAGAACAGGATTTAAACAAATTGAGATTCTCATGAACAACAGGATTTAAACAAATTGAGATTCTCATGAACAACAGGATTTCTTTTTGTCTTGATGTAATAGTAATAGATATTCTTTAACTTATGTACAATAAATAAATCAAATGGCTTTGAAACTAGCAGAGTGGTAGACCAGTGGCATATAATAAATTTCATAAAATTCTAATATGTTTTATTTGATAGTACTGAAAAATGAAGAAAAATTCAAATAAAGGAAAAATTATCCAGTAACAAGCACATCCAATGAATGGGTAGAATCTCTTCAACATAGTTATTTACTATGAGAAAATATGACCATTTATGAACAACTGGTCACTCTTTGTGGTAGATTCCCTCTTTAAACTATATTCTATGCAAACATGGATCAAACTTTGAGTTTGTTCTGATAAGTGACACTTCTTATGCTTATAATATGTAAGTGTATGCAGGAAAAGAACAACCGTGTATAGAGGATTGTTATGAGTATGATCCAAGAGTTAGTAAATTATGTTATGTAATTTATAATAAATTCTTTGTGAGTTTATATCAGGTCATGAAATTATTGGAAATGTACAACTACTGATACTTAGTGCAATAAGAAAAAAAATCAGGCAGACTTGAATCTGAAATACTGAAAGTTTTTCCTTGTTGACTTAGAACTCATGCTGTATCCAAAATGTGATTTAGGATTTCTGTATGTAATTTATGTAATGCATAGCATATGTCACTCTCTCATAATTCTCTGCTTTCTCATCTCAGATTTCTTTGTTAACAATCACGTTTCCTACATTGTGAGATCTTTTTTATTCCATGACGTATTCTGAAATTGATGCTACTTGTGAAGCAAATACTTCTATTTCTGCTTCATTCAATCCTCCTTATGATTGTGTTTCTGATTTTGCTCTTTTTGTATCTGGTGAAACTCTATTTCAGCAGCCTTCCTAAGCCATTCATGGAATTCTTGTAACTAAATTGGTAGCATTTATCAGTCAATGTATTTGTGCCATTTGTCAAGTCTTTAGGATTTGACTTTGACAAGTAACAAGGTGTCTTGGATGCTAATAGTATGAATCAATACTCTCTTCTTTTATTCATGAACAAGCTAGTTTTTTTCAGCTCAGGCTTTCCCACTTTTATCTGAAAAGCAGGATTTACTAGCCAGCCCTACTCCTGATGAGGGTTCTGGTGAATTCATTTACATTTTCTTCCCAGGTATGTAACATTTGACATGTTGAACCTCTTTCTATTTCATTGAGGGATCCAGTGTGTTGTTACAGGATATCATATTGGTAGCATTTTCTTGCCCTCTTTTCCTGACATTCAAATTGCAGCTAATACTTTTAGAAATCAAGATGCTTCTGAATGACATCTTTTGCCATGTATTTCTTATTCTTCTTGCCTTTTAGTGGAATCCTTTTTATTTCATTTATATGCTGAAACTAAATCACAAATTGTGTTTGTAGGGAATTTGTCCACATAGTGTTCTTCTGTCATGTCAGTATTTGCATATTTGTTCTGCATGCCATAATTATGATGATTTTGTAGCTTTCTTCATCTGCTTAGTTATTGACTATATTGGCTGTAACCTGTTTTCATTCTCATCATTCCTTTTTATTTTTCAGGAGCAATTATCAGGTTACATGTTTTATTTGTTTGAAGTATTTACTGACTTGGTTTCTGTTTCTGCATGGCTTGCAGGTTTTTTGTGTGTTATATCATAAGCTATTTTGAAGGGGATTCATCTCCTCCATGCTTGCATTGCTGATAACCACCTTTGGGTTACTTTCTGGAATCCTTTTGTTTTTTATGGCATTTCTCCTGAATTGGTTTCTCAGTCATGAAAACTCAAAAGTAGGAGTTGATTAAGGCTGTGATTTCATCTATTTCTTTATGACCTCATTCTACTGTTTGATATTCAGGTAGTACTAGTCATAACTCTGCATTGCACAATTCAGCTGCTGCTCATCTCTATACTTCTTATGTTTCTTGCTCCTTTCTATTGTAAAGGTGGTACAAGTAGGGAGGAAATCACAACCCAAACAGTGGTTTTCCTCCATTTCACACAGCTTCTCATTTACATCTTTTAAGGAATGTGGACTTCTTGTTTTCAATTCAGTATCAAATATTGTGATTCACAAACCTTCACATCTATTTCTGTTCTGTAGATTGGGAGTAATTTATTAATTCATAGCCCTTCCTTTTAGTCTGGCTTTAGATTGCATCTTTATGAATTCAGTCAAAGCTACATATCAATTTTCATCATTACACAAATTATTGGTTTATATTTGCATAGTTCTATTAATAGCATTGACTCACACTCTTTGTACCACTCATTTTGTTTTCTCTGTATTGGATATTTCATATGTCCAAGTATAAGCTGGTGCCTACTCAGTATCACATATATCAAGGTACTATTCACCCATCAGCTTTGGTTTTACAATCCATAGGGTCTCAAGTGCTTCTACTTCTTTCAACTTGTCCTTCTGCCAGATATGTTGTATCTGTTTTGAAGATGGTAACTTCTCTCTGTGATGCAATTCTCACAATGTCATGCTATAAGAGACACATTTGATGGGTTCTTGTCTCTCAGTGGTGTCATACTATCTCAACAAGTTTTACTATTTTAGACAACTCTTGAGTACCTTCAGGTGTGACTTAATCACAAATTTACCACAGTAGGTTCTCCTCCTTATTTCATTTATGTCATTCACAAATGCCTCAGTGTTATTCTGAGTAGGACTTAAGTCTGTTTTAGATTTCTAGCATCATTCCCTTTTGAACATTTTGCAGTGTGTTTACAATACCATCTTTACCTGAAGACATATTTTCTTTTTTTTACTTCAGGAATAAATGGTCAAATATGTTTACCATTAATACTTCTTGTCAAGTGTTTCTCTTTTCCTGGAGGACTCTTTATATTCCTATTTGGCCTTCCTCCAGAAAACTTGGGCAGTAAGAGAGGCCACATTTTTTTCTTTTCCCTATTATGCTACCTGTTGTGATTAACTCTGTTTCTCATTTCACAGGATGTTCAATATTATACTAGAGTTTTTCCTGTTATCTGGTATGAAGATAATATTTTTGAGGTATTTGTTATGGCAAACATTGCTTCTTGATTTTGTTCCATTCACATTAACAAATTGATTTATGCAGTTAATCTATTTTATATGCAAAAGCGTTGTTGGGCTGAAAACACTTTTACATAGAAGCGAACAACGTTTGACCTTCTTTGGTCATCGTCAGGTTCTATGTAAAGTGTTTTCAGCCCAAACGAAATTTTTTACTTCTCAACAAGTGGGTTTCTCGTCATCACTGATGAGTTAATCTATTTTATTTTTCTTGATGTTTTCAAACACCTTTGATGTGTTTTTTGGGTTAAATATAATCATATTTGCCATTTGGCTATTGTCTTTAACATTTCAATATCAATACCTTTCAGAGAACATTTTAAAGGCTAGCACATGGATGAATTATAATACTTTTTGTAGTCTCATCATCATCATCATATTCTTGTTTCTTCAGCTTTAGGGTTCCACTTGTTGGTGAGTTTTGTTTTTCTTTCTCTTTGCTCAGTATCTGTTTTTCATGAATTTTAGGATATACAGACTTGTCCTTATTTTCTTTTCATACTCTAAGTATATTAAAAAACAACACAATAGCTCCTTCTATTAAGAGCTTCTTTTGTATTAATATGAATCAATCCAGTTAGGAATCTATATATGTTTTTCTTCCACACTACTCTCTCTGCACTGGGGCTTCATAAGAGGGCATGTTTTCCCTCTGGAAGTGGACTGATGGTGCCACCTAGTGGTTGATGATGCCTTAGCCAATCCCTTTTCCATTTCTGGGTGCATGTCCTTGCATGGTATTAGAGATTTAACTAGATGCCTCTGCTCCAACCAGAATGGTTTCATCTATATTTTTATTTTATGCTTTGATGTTCCCATTGCTTTTTAAATTGTTTTAAATTTGAATAGTTAATTCTTTAGCAGCTGCATACATTTTTACGTTGTAAATGTGTATTTCACAGAAGGATACACAGTGTAAGGGTTATTTGTAACACTCATAACTTGAAAAGAAACTCAGAAATTACTGTAAATGATGAAGACAAACAAAACAAGTTTTTGGTATTGTATTACTGCATAATTTTTGTTGGAAGTTTGTTACTTATTGCATGGAAACTTTGTATGTATACTTGTGTAGTGTACGTGTATGTGTTTTATATTGTATTTCATTTGTGTTCATAACGTCTTGTGGAATGCATGCATTTTTGTATTCCACAGAAGAAGAAAGTCAGAGAGCATTATTACTTGTTCTCATTTGTAAATATTGAGATGTTCAATTTGCCTGTGCATTGTAAGTGCCAAAGCATAAAAAAACTACGTATTTGCATTGCTCCATAGCTCTACAACACTACCTGCTACATGTAAATGCAATTTTCTTATTTACTAGTGAACTTTTAAGGTTTTATATTAATTTTTTTCTTAACTAAAATTATTTTTTAACTTGTATTTATGTTTCCACATTGTCTGTTTTTTTAATTTTTTCAATATTGTTGTAATTTGGAAAAAAACAAAACAGTAGGTTTAAAGTACCCTCTTGCTACTGTGTGGTCATAAATATCACTAGTTGATTCAGTATATTAGGTCATCCCTAAAATAATGTTTGATTTTAGGTTCAGAAAAAAGAGAAAGAATTATTGATTAAATAACATTTAAATCAATAATGTATGTTCCATTATTATTAATTACTTCCTGCCAATAATTCACAAGCTTCTGAATGCCTCTTCTATAAAAATTCTTGGGGTTTGGAAGAAAAGAAGGTAGAGAGGGTAGTTTTGACATCTTCATGTGTTCCAAGCTCTTTTCCATCAAGATAATTCTGGAAACTTTGGAATAGATTAATCAGATGGAGCAAGATCTGGAGGATAAGGAGGATTTGGAAGTTTTCCCACTCTAGCTCTTCAGTCTTTGCAGATGTGATCCTTGTATGGGGCGTGCGTTATTCTGGTGTAACACAACACCTTTACAATTGATCAAAGTGGGCCTCTTTTCTTTCAGTGCAACATTCAAGAGCTCTAACTGTTGACAATAGAAGTCTGATGTAATCATTACATTGAGTGGCAGCAACTCAAAGTGGATCACACCAACAGTATCCCACAAAACACTTAAGACTTTTCTAGGGTGGAGGTCCATTTTGGGCTGTGCTCTAGCCAGTTTACCTGTACTGAACCATTGTCTGCACTGCTTAACATTTTTATAAAATATCCACTTTTCATCTCCAGTCACTAACCTGTCCAAAAAAAGGTGAGTTACATTCACGAGAGTGCAGAGAAGTGCAAATATTCACTCTTGCTCTAAGGTTGGCTTTTGCCAAATCATGGAGAACCCATTTTCCAAGTTTTGACACCTTTTCAAGACATTGCAGATAACAATGAACTATTGAATGGGTTGAATTAAGCTTCTGTATCAGTTCTTCAACTGTTACAGCATAATCTTCATCAAGTACAACTAGCAGCAAGTCATCATTAAAATCAACAGGATGACCTGAATGTGGCTCATCACTTAAGCTGTAGTTACCTGATCTGAGCTTCTGAAACCACCTTCGACATTTTCTTTCATTGAGACTGTGCACCATAAACAGCTTGAATGTTTTTTGTAGTTTCTGCTGCACTATTGCCTTTTAAACTCATAAAGCATTATATGTCCAATGTGTTCTTCAGACACATCCATCTTCATAAGGATTTATTTTATTAATAATCTGAAAGAAGTGGAGTTGGGTTAATTTCTTTTATTTGTCTGAACATTTTTATACATGTCCTACTACATATTTTAGTCATTAAAGCCTTCTACAAAGACAGAAATGCTTATGCACTTTCTGTATTAAATTTTTGGACATTACTTGTGGGATGAACTGATATTTAAACAATATAAACTACATTTAAGCTTTGAAAAAGCATTACTTGACCTACTTTTACCTACAAGTAAAATAAATTAGTAAAAGCTCTGTAATCAAATGTGAACATTTGAACTTTTTTCTAATATATTATTACTGTTTTGTTGTCTTTTTTGTCTTAGGCAACTTTTGATCCAGAGATATTCTTCAACATAATTCTTCCCCCAATTATCTTCAATGCAGGATACAGTTTGAAGAGAGTGAGATAGTGTTTCATTACTTTTTGTTGTTTCTAATAAGTATTTCTAACTGACATGACATTCAGTTTTTTATTCATCGTAATGCACAAATGATGTTCTTTTAATTTACAACAGTGGTTCTCAGATATTTGTTGCATACATCCCACCAGACTTATTGATTTTAATATTGGCATAGCAAAATGTGGTCTACATGCTATCCTGCTGTTTGCTCTTCATAATTATGCAATCTTTCTATCAATCATAGATTAAGAAGCATTGATATACAGTTTATTTTTTGACAGTGTAGTATTTACTTTTGTGGCTTTAACCTGTTCAGTGCTGTAGGCGAGATAGATAACTCTTCCAAGTCGATCGGTAACAGAATGCCATAGGCGAGTTAATTAGTTCTCAGTTATACATAACTTCAATGCTAGATGTCAGCACCATACATGCATTTGCCCTACTTACAAATTGTTTCACTTCGATCCAAAATGATGTCACGAAAAGAGTTACAAAATGAAGAAGCATTAGAGTTGTATTGTAGCAGCTGAAATACTTGGGAGTCAACAGGTTAAAGACTTAAGTAAAAAAATTGATGTATTACTGTTTGTAAGTCCAATGAGAAAATCATAATAATACAGCAAGGATGGCATGTCTTTCACTAATAATCAATGCAATCTTAATGTCTTACTTTATAACAACATAAGTTTATAGTTAAACTTAACTTAGTGCTGTATTGAATAATTTCTTTTGTTTTATTTAGAGATTTTTCTTTCGCAACCTTGGAGCTATAATGACTTTTGCTTTTATTGGAACAACAATATCTTGTTTTGTTGTTGGGTAAGTGTGACAATTACATGCATGTTTTGTTTGTCTCTCTGTTCCTTTTATGTGTGTGCATAAATTATATAAATTGTGTATAAAATATCCTAATAAATTATTTTTTTTTATGTATGTGCATGTATCTTTAGAGGATCTTCCCCAAGTTACTCTTGTATAGATTTAAAACATGAAAATACCTCCAAAATCTTTTATACAAAGTATAGAATGCAGTAAATAGTTTAGTTAAGTTTTTTTTCCATTTCATCCATTGAGGAATAACAAATAGATTGATTTCATGTTTGCTTCATAATGCTTTTATTTTCATCAGTTCCTAGTTTGGTTAAAGACAAAATGGGTGTATCAACACTATTGTTTGAAAGCCATTTGGTCCATGGGTAACCATTGACAACAACTTTTCTGAAATTTACCAAACCAAATAAACACCAACATATCAGTCATTCAGTATCCTTTTCTAAGATTTATGTTATTACCAGACAGTATAACTGCTTATACTTCTCTATTTATAAACACACAATGATGTGTAATAACACTTATTGTTCAACTAATTATCTGTAGTTAAGTAAAGAATGATGTAGTTTTAAAAAAAAAGTACCAAAACTAGTTGTTAAAACTTCAATACTGTTTAGCTTCATATTTTGAGTAAAAGATATTTATTTAATACATTCATCAAATAAGGTGTGACACTTTCTTTTCAATCACAACTAGGAATTTAAGATTTGGAACAAATATCTCTACTTTGTGCAAGTCTATTTTCATTATTACCAGTTGATGACTTCTTGACTTTTCGTGGTCATTCTCCTTTTCTTTCATCAGTTCTCAAGGACCTCTACCAACTTCTTTTTGTTTTTGTCACATTGTCTTTTTTTATGTGGAATTTCCTTTTCATAACTTTCTCCTCCTATTGGTTGGTTTAAACAGATCATTTGTTACACTGTGGGAGATATTCCATAAATCTTTTTATTTCAACTCCCATTATCCTCATCATCTTTCCACTTCTTTTGTCCGTAGCCATCATCACATTGAGGTTTCTTCTGCTTCTGGGTTTTGTCTTTTATCCAGCTTCCATTCTCTGATCATCCCAAAGTCTCCAAATAGGACAGTGGCTGATTATTTCCTTTCTTTCAGCTTCTATAAATACAACCATCTCAAAGTACAAAAACATATATATATATATATATACTAGAGACAGTGGAACTTGCCAGAGAACCATTGATTCCTCATAGAAAATACTTCTTTCTCCCAAACTTTTGTGAAATAGTGGTTACTTCTTCTCCTGCTGTTGAGATAAGGTTTTTCCCAAGTCTGCTTTGGCAGTTTATATTTTACCTTCTAAGCCATATTTCTACTTCAAAACAAGAAAAAAAACATGCCACAAGCTTTGGTTCCTTGTCCATATACAGATGATAGATTATTTGATTTACACACCTCTTTGGTGTTCTTCCCTATTAAAATTCTTCTCTCTTTCTTATAGTAGAGTGTGAGAACTCTTGCTTCCCCAGTATCAAGCTTTTGGGTCAGTTGATATGGAGAGTTCCTTTCTGGGTTGGTGTAATCCCATTCATAGAGACTGAGTAGCTGCACTCCTTAATGGAAGTAGGGCAGAGTTATCTTCTTGGAAGTGCAGTATAGGCCACTTCTAAACTAAGAACAGACCACTTCCTATGAGTGTGACCAGTCAGATGAGTTGGTGTTCACCTTTGGTTGCAGGTATGAATTGATTAATCTCTGCACACGTTTATTCTGGTAAATATATCACTGGTTAAAGTATCTGTTACATACTTTATGACTTGACTTGTTGTCATAACCTTAATGTATATACGTAGTCTGTTGATCACTTGATGTATGTAGGCCAGTTGAGTAGCCTTTACATTCCATCCATGTGTGGAACCTTTTAGTAGCACACGGGAAGTTCTTTTCACTGTAACTTTTCAAACAGTTACATGTTTTGGGCAAAGTGTATTTTTCTGCTTGAAATGGATGTGGTCTTCCATCAGGTAGTGATCTCTCTATATCTGTCCCCAGTGGGTGATACAGTTCATAGAATTTCAGTTTATATTGCCATATTATCAGTTAGAAGTGCATTTTTTTATTTCTTTCTCTTCATGTGTCTCCACTGTCTTCTTAATGTGGAATTCTAGCTATGTGTTTTGTAGGGAGTTTATTAGCATTTTTGAAATTGACATTTTTCTAACCTGAGAATGTAGTTCAGATAGATACATAACACTCCACAGAACCACTCATCCTTTCTTCTCACTTCTAGTGTGTTTCTTTTGTTTCATCAAGAGTGAGCTTCTGCTTGTAACAAAGTGCTCAAGTGGAGTATGGTGGATATCTTGCCTTTTTATTGGCAGAGGGGTATTGTTTAATGTTGATTGTGTAATAGACTGGTGCATTACACATTATTATGTAGGATTGAATGTTTCATTAAAACATGTTGTGCATGTGCAGAAACTTTCTAAGAATGATGTGCTTTGGCAGGTGCTTGATTTGCGAATGGTGAATATCTTCAGACACATTTTCAGTTAAGGAAAATGTTAATGTTGCTGATGTTGATATACAAGTGTAAATACATAAAAGACCACTTTGTATTTAACAACATTTATTTTATCCTTATGTAGGGGTGTGGTGTATGGTTTTGTTCAGCTCATGCCACATTTAGAGTTTTCCTTCAATGACTCTTTATATTTTGGGGCCATAATATCAGCCACTGATCCAGGTAAGCACTGTTTTAAATTTGGATGAACATGCATATGTGAAGGAATACTTGTGTCTTTGTACAACATCTAGCTTTAATTTCAAACAAAAGTATTATTATATTTTATTCAGGGTTTTGTCTTGCAGATTAAATAGGCAAAGTCTCCCATTTTGGAGAAATATTTTCCATTTTTTTTACAAACAAAAATGTTTGGGAAACTTTATAAATGTGTACAAATTTACATGTTTATTTTTGAATCAAGAAATGTATCATTACACGTAGTTCTGTTGGTTTTATTCTTGATACACATTTCAAGTATTTTGTCATCATTCTCAATTAACATTCTTCCACTAGAGACTCCATGTTCTATGAAGTTATGATCTGCTATGTTGAATGATAAGTAGATATACTCTGTCTTATCTAAAGTGATTTGTATTTTACCTTTTAAAGATAACCACCTTTTTGTATAACTCTGCTTTTCTAATTTACTAGAATGTATGCTTTTGAATGTTTTTTAAAAATAATTATTTTTACTACTTTTTAAATTTGTTAAGACTTCTTAGCACTTAAATTATAATAAATAGAACCATGCATCAAGCCTAACTTAGTAAAGTTTCCACTAAACATCATGTAATATTTCAATATTTTTCTTTCACTGGTCATTGGCTGTACTTGAAATCTGATAGGTTAATCTGTGCCTATACCTTCTCAATTATAAATTATACCTTGTCCTAATAAAACAAGTTATCAACTTGTATGATTTTTATGAGATATAGAAGAACAAACTATTCTAAATAAACATCCATATTTTATAAGGACATGAGGCAGTTTTATTTGTGGCAACTAAAATATTAGAAATATATTGATTGTCTTCTCTTTCAATTTTTTTTAATGGAAATAGTTTGAATAAAAGGTTTTTTTTTTTTTACTCAAAGATGGACAAAACTGTCTGACCTAAAGGTAGCTTTACTTCTCTATTTACTGCTCTACGTTTTAAGAAAAATGAGTTTAAGAATGCATTTATAAATATTAATCTATATACATATATTATGTTTAATAATTGAAATATGACTGTATTTTACAAAATAACAGTCCACTAAAACATGGCAAAGACAGGTCACTTAGTAAAGACTAAGTGTCAATTTTATATTATTGGATACAGTAGCATGAGTGTACATACACTGCAACATTGTAACTTCTGTATTGTTAGCCAGGCCAAAATATCAGTATCAGTAAAAAATAATAAATATACATAAATGTATGGTGTTATGAAATTTAAGGTAGTTAGATAAAAAAACTTGCATTTTCATGTGATAATTTGTAGTCATTCTAGAATGAAAAAAGCATGATTCGTATTTATTACCTAATTTTTTATGATGGTTACAAGATTGGTCAAATTGACCAAGCCCATACAGAAATTCATTAGTGAATATAATAGATAAAATATATAATTCTTTTTAAAGAAACATTTGATAACTATGTAAACATTGCAAAGATTTCACATGTGAAATTTAAAAGTTTTCTGATGTATAAAAGTATTTTTAATCTTAAAATTAATATTACTTCACATGTTGTATATGCAACATGCAAAAATAAAACAAGCTTGAGAAAAACATTGCTTAACAAACCTTAAATAAAAGAAATTGATATTTTTAGTTATGAAAGCCTTGTAATGTTTACTGATAACCTGTCAAATTTCATGAATTTACACTCACTAATTTAAAAGTTACAGCATGAAAACTATAACTAGAACAAAATTGTTATGAGATTGGTCTCAGGAATTGAGCCTGTGCTGAAAGTGTTAATATTACTGGTACAGGATCATTAAACCAGTTTCAACAGCCACATATATTAGTTTAATCCCTTCCATGTATTTCAGAACTAATTAATGTTTCCATACTTAGATAACCTTTAGTAATTAATACTCAGTGAAGAATACAATGTTAACATACTGATTGATGCTGTTTTTGTTTTGTGAGTGACTGTTTTGGCTATTTTCCATGATCTACATGTTGATGTCAACTTGTATGCTATGGTGTTTGGGGAGAGTATTTTGAATGATGCAGTAGCCATTGTTTTGTCAGGGTAGGTTTTTCATCTACATGATATTTGTATTACTGCACAAAAGAACAAGTTTGCATGATTTTCATCATAGGCTTTCTAATAAAGTTTGTAATTGTTTCTATTATTTTAAAAAGTATAAAACCCTTTATTTGTTGTCTTTAACTGGATCACTGATATTTCTGTTGATTTATGTTATTCTTTTTATTGATCATTGAAGAAATTATAATAAATTTCATTTATGAACTGAAAATGTTTAATGAAGAAATTAAAACAATAAATTACCATACACAGTTTTAAAAGATTACCAAAATAAACAGACCTTAAATATGTATCACATGATGCATAAAATATGCACATAACCTTAAACTGCAATATGAGAAAACCACATTTGTAATGTTTATTGTATTTTACAAGGGAAATTTATGCAATATTCTAGATCACATTTTGATCTCCAAGTATTATAAGTATAAAAACTTTTTTAAAAAGTGTAGCTTAGTACTCTAAAATAATTTTATAACATAATATTTAGGGACAACATATGTACTTTACCACTTTGTTCTTTTTAAAATTTATCTTTTGGAATGTTACACAGGTTATCACAGTGTGTTGAAGTATTTATTTCACCTATGATTTTTTTTTATTTATTTATTTTCAGAGCTATCAACAATTATGAGGAACATTACCATACTGTGTCAGGTTTTGAAGTTGGTGCTGCATTTAAGTCACTTGGGAACTTTGTGTACATTTTTGTGTGCTCTTTTCTGATTGGTTCTGTAACAGGTTGCTGTACAGCACTGGTATCCTTTTATATTATTTTTAATGTGAATCACTGTACTTTAAACAAAACGATAATGTATTTTGTTGAAGGTAAATTATTTGGTAAAAATAACCATAGACATTTATACATATTTTTTTAAAATTAATTTTTTTTCAAATGATATCCAGTAAGTAAAAAAGAGGTGACTTAAAACTACAAGTTTGTTTAAAAAATATATATATGTATATTTGAACATAGTTGTGTATAATTACAAATAGCTTTGATAAATAATATTTTGAAGTAGTTAAAAATTATACTGTAATGATTTTGAGTATTTCATTGTTGTGTTACTAATTTATTTGAAGAAATTCAATTAATTTTGTAAAAAAAACATTAGTTGGAGATTCTTTATTATTATATTACTGATAATTGTTTCTTAGTACCTTTTGCTGTGCTTAATATAATATAATTTAATAAAAGTGTTCCACATGTTCATGAACAGAAATTTACCAGAATGTGTATTACAAAAAATATAATTAATTGTTTGTGAAATTTGTTGTTATCCTAGATCATTTTATTTCAAAATTATTCTGAGAATTATTTTCAGTGAAGTATGTATACAAACCCAGTGCTTAATTTACAAGACTGAGATCCAGAAACTTCTGAATTGTATTTTACATCATTTGTTCTAGAATAAAGCATTGTATAAAACACCACCACAAGTCAAATCATATTAACTTTTATGGTTCACCTTATCAAGTGCCAGTTGAAAAGCTTAACTTTCAACAGTGTTTAATTACTTTTTGTTTTTCTTACCCAGTTTTAATATTTTATACTTAATAAATATTCAAGACATTTTTCAAGATGAAGAGAGAATTTTTTTGGAAAAAATTATTAAAAAATAGTGAAGTTAACATTAGTATAACTTGATGTAATGGTAGTAAATATTCTATATCTGGAATTAGTTGTTTAACCCAATATATTACCTAAAGTAATCCAGTTATTTTTAACAAATATCATAAAATCCTTTTAACCAAGCTTTAAGTTATTGTTAATAAGTTACAAGGCTTTTACACTCATAAACTTACAAGATTTTCTAAAACTTGTATAATTTTCAAAGCATATCTTTAAAGGTATCTTGTTATGCTGGTAAAACTACAAAATTTAGTGTTAAGTCAAACAGATATACCTGCACTCTTCATCTCCAGACAAAAGGTTATTTTATTAATGTAAAACTTTTCCAATGTTGTTGTAGCTTATTAGTCTTGACTTTTCTTTAGCTGACAAAATTTCGTCTTTGTGACTTTTCTCTGCTAGAATCATCGTTATTTGTGCTGATGTCTTACAGCTCTGATGGCAGAATCTGCTGACTTAAGTGGTAAATTTAACCTAATCTAGATTGTACATTAATTTTATTTTATTGTTCTGATATGTACAATCCTGGCCAGTTCCAGACTGATTTAGAGATCATTAAATGACTTTTCAAAAGGTAAAACAGTTGATAAATTTCAGTAATCAAAAAATGTAATAGCACTACGTATATGCATATAAACTGTATCTAATGTTATTTAAAATGTTTACCTATTTTTACAGATTGCTGTTAATACTAGAAGCTTCAGAATTCTGTTGTGTGTGTATTTAAACCAATTAACATTAGTTTTTTTAAAGTGGTTTTGATACAATATCATACCCTCCCTCACAAAAAAAGTTTTCCTCAAACAGCATTGCCCTCTGTCAAAACAAAGTTTTAATGCTCAATATTAGGTTTCCACTCTCACTTTTGCATCTCTACATGCAAATGGTATGCAGCAGTTCTCCACCAATAGAAGCAGAAAACTACTACTATCAGCTAGATTTTCTCAACCAGCATTGCCCTCTGTCAGTACAAAGTTTTCCTTCTTTCACCTTTGCATAACTACATGCAAATGGTTATGCAGCAGCTTCCATCAATAGAAGCATGAAACTACTCCTATCTTAACCAGCATCCTCTTCATGTGCTCTCATTAACTGCTACTTCATTGACAGTAGTCACATTCAGACTTGTTGGTTTTATGTACA